>NC_090863.1:127473-132473 GCF_024217435.2 Syngnathus scovelli | reverse complement strand
AAAAGACCAATAGGGTTCCAGGTGCACCTGACCTGTCCGGGAGTCAAAGCGGATAGCCTAGTGGCCCCTCTCGCCGTCTCGCATCACCGAGTTGGTGGCTACCCAGGCCGCGGACCAGCCTGACCACACCACCGCGTCGTACTATCCGCCCCTTCCCTTCCGCCCGCACCCCCTGGTCGCAGACCCGTATTCGGCACTGTCCGGTGAATCGGCCACAGGAGTAAGACTGAGTCCCTCCATTAGACCGACCGTTCGGGTCAGTTTCTAGCACGGGCCCAACATGACGCAGCGGCATGCGTCCCAGATGAATGCGGGCGTTAGCGTTCGAGTCGCGTGGATAAGGGAATCCACGCTAATACTTATGAGTTGGGCACAGGTGCCACCACAACCTATCCTGCGAGCAGTCCACACTCGGGTGACGAGTCGCCCGATTCCATGCTCAACATCGCTTAGTTCCCAATACATGCAGGAGAAGATCATAAGAACCGAGTCACAGAAGCTCCCTCGTAGCCGATAAACGCAGTCGTTGGTGCGGGGCTTACCCCGCCATCACAGGTACGCACCCGTAGTGGCACCCAGCCCTAGGGGGAGCCAGCAGCTACAACAACCAGTGTCGGACCGCTTGAGAGTTCGGGGGTGACTCCACGTATCATTCATGTTGCAAACAGCCTCACAGTTGCTTCCTCGCCGGACCCAGCTCAGGGAGCCTATCCCTGTTCCTGCCTGGGCCCGCCACTGAGCATCCTACTAGCCAAGATTGACCCATGCGGCCCCGCGGCCCGACATGGCATCCGAAGCAGGAGACTCGGTCGGTTCAGGCCCCCGACCTACTTCCTTGACTAGCGCAGCAGCGATCCCATTATTCTTTCCGCTGCCTGCCGCATCGTCGCACAGGGACCTCCCATTCTTCCTCACTCGTTTTACCCTACATGCTCTTACCCTCATTGAGCATATGCACCGTGCCACCATCAACCGCGTGCGCTCCACATCGCATTAAATTGGCCGTGGGGCACTGTATATCCAAGCTCTCCCAACGAGCTGTGGCCCATATCCGACGCCCGCCGACCCTACCCTCATTACGGGAGGGCGGACTCATGTTCCACTGAGGAGTTCTCAGAGGCTTCGCCAGCCTGGATCCACCCGCTCCTACGGCCAGACTGACTGTGACCCCGACCTGTGCAGCTGTGTATACGGACTTTCCGAACCAAAGGAGTTTTCGCAGCCGTGGTTGTAGAAGTGACTACAGACCGGTTGGGGACCGCCTAAGTGTCAGGTGTCTGTTACATCCTCCTTCCTCGGGCTGGATTGGTCTGTATCATCAGCCGTCTCCTGAAACATTTATCACATAAGTTAGTGAGGCATACTTACCTATACGGAATCCGGGAGGTTCCGCAGCTCTTCTTGATCCACTCCGCTCAATGCTTGTATCTCAGTCTCCCGGGCCGGGATGTTTGGCCTAATCTACCTGGTTCCCTCCCAGAGGTCGCGTCCACGCTAACCCTGTCCGCTATAGAAGGCTGCCAGCACATCGATTGAGTACAGCAGTGCTCTCCGGCTTACCAGGGCTTCAAAGGATTTACGCCTCGCAGGAGGAATCCCTAGCTTCTTGAGGACCCTGTTGTTCTGCTCCGGCCACTTCCCACGTGCCCCTACTGGGAAGCCCATGACTTCTACCTTACTTCCTCCAACCGCGTCCAAGACATGGGTCGCCACTGGCCTGTAGTAGTTCACTTTTTCTTCTGCAGCTCGTTGTAGGGAGTCTCCGACCTCAAAGCGGATGGTCACGTCCAGGATCTTTACCACATCTTCTTTCTTGAGCACTAGGTCTGGAATCTTGAGGCCTATCCCAGGGGCTGTGACGCGTAGTTCTTTAGTCACTTCCCATCCCCACCGTTCTGCCTCGGTGGTCACCAGTTGACACATCTTGTTGTGGCGTTGTATCCTGCTTCGCTTCACGGAAGCGCACATTCCCAATATGTGTGAGCATGTCTCCTGTCCATCGTTGCATCTTCTACACGTTGCATCAGCGTCAGTCCGGCCTCTCGCGCGAAACTCCCGGGTGGGGTACACCCCTGCTCTCAGTGCGAGTGCAACCAAATAGTGTCTCTGACGGAAGCTCACTTTTAGAGGATCCGCGATCCACGTGTTACTGATCGCATCGTTACGGAACAGTTCGGCACCCACCCCCTGGACCCGTAGGGCCTCCCAAGCCAGACTCTCTGCCTTTCTCCAGTCTGGAAGGACTGGCTCTTTTCTCGCAGCCTCCGGGACGGTGCCCTCAGTGCCAAGTTTCGGCACTCCGTCCGGCTCTCCTCCTGCTGCCAACCATAGTCTTGTCCAGGCAGGCTTTCCTACTGCCTCAGTAGCCATATATCGCAACCACTCATCCGGGGACCAACAGAGTTCCCAGGTGCGCCTGACCTGTGTTCTGGGAACAGTGACAGATAGCCTTTGGATGCCCAACCCACCATCTCGTGTTCGTGCGTAGATGATGCCCCCGCCCGTGGAAGGGTCGAGACGCAACCACCTCTTCACTGCCATCCGCACCTTCCCGTCCACCAGCTTCATCCTGGTCACCGATACCTTTCCCACGTCCATCCGAAAAGCCACTCTCGGGAGTAAGAATGAGTTACATATCTTTACCTTCTGCGAGGGCTTGAGAGAAGCCTTCGAAATCTTCCGTAACCAGTCGTCGACCTGTCCCGTCACATCCGGAGAGACTATCCCCCGCCACGGCTCTATATCGGCTCCCAGATATCGCACCGATTCACCTGGGCTGACCATGTGTATCTGCTGCCCACACAGCGTCCAGGCTCCTTGGCTCTCATCTTCAGGGCCCATCCAGATACCGTGGCACTTACGGGGCTGGACTGCCAGTCCCGTCAGCTGGCAATAGTCCTCCAGGATCCCCAAATTTTTCCTCATTCCCTCCTCCGAGCTGCTCACTAAGACTAAGTCGTCGGCAAAGGCCAGCGTGGCGATTCGTCGGTCGCCCCAGTAGAAGTGGCTTCCATTGCGTTCGAGGCTATGGATTAGGGGATCCATAGCGAGATTGAAGAGCAGTGGGGACATCGGGTCACCTTGCTTTACTCCAACCTTCATGAGAATGGGCCCGGTGTAGGCCTCACCGATGCCCACTCGTGTGGTGCTTCCCACATATGCTTGTTGAATCAGGTCAATTATTCGTTTATCCACTCCCCTTTGACCCAATACACACAGGATGTGATCATGGGAAACAGAGTCGAAAGCCTTCGCGAAGTCAATGAACACGACCGCCAGCGGCTCGCCCGCCAATCTCGAGTGTCCCATGATCCCGTCAAGGATCATAAGGTTTTCTTGGCACCCACTCGCCTTGGTGACAAAACCGCGCTGCCGGGGGCTAACTGGACAGGCTCGAGTCAGCCTCATCGTCATTATCCGCCCAAACAGCCTCAACACGGCTGACCCTATCGTCACAGGTCTCCAGCCTGCAACAGTACCCAGCTCTTTGGGGTCAGTTGATTTGGGTAGCAATCGTGTCTTGCACTCCTTAAAGACTCGGGGCACGACTCCTCGTACCATCCAAGTCGTGAACAACCTTGCCAATTGTTCGCCCGTCGGGTCCCAGTCCATCATCGCCTGTCTTCTAATCCCATCTGGGCCCGGTGCTGAGTTCTTTCTCATCCTGGTCCAGTTGGACGTCACTTCGCGCGCAAGGATTGGGTGGTAGAATGGCTCATTGTCGGCGATAGATCCCGAGTGGAAGTCTCCTAGTCCGTGAAATGGTTTCTGTGTTTCCCATTTCTCACGGAAGCTCTCATAAACTAGCGTTCGTGGCAAAGTACACCCCTGGGGCATCAGGCCATCTAGGACCCGTCGTGCCAGCCCCTTCATCGCTCCTGAATAGCCACGTTGTTGGAGATAGAATATCTCTCTCTTCTGGTTGAGACGCCTCTCCCAGCCTTTCATTTGTCTAGCCCCCACTCTGGGTTTCACTGACTCAGCTGGCCATTCCACCTTGCCCCCAAGCGCCCTCATGACGTCCGAGGCCCAGGACTCGATCAAATCAGGATTCAGGCTTGTTTCTCGTATCATGGCAGCTGTGGCACGGTGTTCCTCCTCACCGGCCTCCAATATCGCCAAAACTCTTTCTTCCACGAGCTCTGGCAGCGTTGCTGGTGGAGACCATTTAGGGAGTAGCGCCCTGTCCGCCAGTGCCCTCCTTCTCGTCCCCGACACACTGGGTGTCTTGTCAACACACAGGGACCTCCACTTCGTCCTCACTTGCTCTCTAGTCTTACCCGTATCCAACACCCGGGCGACTACCTTATATATCATCCGATTCCCTTCATGTTCCTTCATCAGTTCTTTTAGGCGCTCCACCACTGCCACTTCCCAGAGCTTAGGAGCTGTCGGAACCCCTGACATCCGGCTCTTTCCCCTCTCGGACCCAAACCATTCCTTTGCGTGAGCAAGTCGTTTGTGCTGGGATACTCCGGCAGGTGTATGAAAGCAGCGCCCACAGAGGTTGCAAGCGATCCCTGGATCATCGCCCACCCCGCGCTTCACTCCACATTTCGGGACATGGCACATGATGGAGTGACTGTTATCGTCATATCTTCCACATCTTCGGCACGCGTATCCAATCTTAATACCCGCGTGCCGGAACTCAAAATGGTTTCCCAGTTTTCGAATGCCAATAATTACCGCATCACACATTGGACAGCTGGTGTCCAGTCGGGGTAGATGCACCGTGATCTCTTTAGGGGGACCCGCCACCGTCTGACTCGGGGCTGGCTGATCAGTGTTGGCCTCACTCTCAGTACCCGTTCCCTCTCCTCCTCGAGTATTCCGTGAGGAATACTCACCTCCTTGGCCTGTAGGCGTGACTACAGGCCGGTCGGGGACCCTGCGCAATGCCTCCAGTGGTTGGTCCCCATGGCCCCTGGAGAGGTTGATTCGTTGTCCGTCCACGTGCCCAACCTCAAGCACGCCACGGGGAGGTCGCTTTGGCAGCGACA
>NC_090863.1:29973-124973 GCF_024217435.2 Syngnathus scovelli | reverse complement strand
CGCCGTCGGCCCGGCGACTAGCGGTAACCCAGGCGGGAAGCTGCGCTCCGTCCGAGTCAGACTCGGTCGTCGCGGCCCGGCTGAGGCTCGCTCTTGTCGAGGGGCGCGGCGCTGCGCCGGCGACTTTGCCCGCGCGAGGCACGCTTTGCGATGGCCCGAGGCGGGAAGCTGCGCCCCGTCCGAGTCAGACTCGGTCGTTGCGGCCCGCCCGGTCACGCGATGCGGCCAGGATGCGGAGTTTTGTCGGCGCTGGGGGGATCCGGAAGGACGAAGGGGCGACGGTGGCGGTCACAGCTCGTCGCCTCCGTGACCCAGACGGGACTGTGCGCACCCCGAGTCAGACTCGGTTCGGCGCGGCCCGCTGCGGCCGGCTGGCGAGGTGAGATGTGGGCCATTGCCGCGCTCCCGACGAACCGTTCCGGGGGGCTGGTGACGTCGCGCGTTCGGCGCTGATGCTGCGACCGGGAGGGAAGCTGCGCCCCGTCCGAGTCAGACTCGGTCGTTGCGGCCCCCCCGAGCCCGCACGCCTCACGCGGAGGGGTCATACGCCCCGGCGGCCACGATAGACGCCTCCCGCTTCGCGGTGGTCGGGAAGGCGTGTGCGGATATGTGCGGAGGTTGGGACTCGGGCTTGGTCTTTGAGAAATCGGTTTCGCGGTCGACCGGCGCGGCCGGCGGACGCCCACGTGGCGTGCCGCAAGTCGGATCGCGCGCTCGGCCTCCGTGGATGGCCTCTGGGTGAGGTTGAGCCGGGGCGTCTCGGTTTCGCTGCCGTACGGTTCGCGCTAGGCCTGCGCGGGCGGCGCGGGGCGCGCGCTCGCGCGGCGGCCGTAGCGCTGGAGTGCGACCCGCAAGTGGGGAGGAACCGTCCACCCAACGCCGGCGGTAGCTGGGGCCGGTGGGGGCCCTACCAAGGCGGGTCATGGGCGCATGTCGGTCAGGTTATAAGAGTGTTTTTTTCGCTCCGGGCTAGAGCCGGGTGAGGTCGTCTCGAACCACGTGCCTGAAGGCCGCCTCGCGCCGGATTCGGCCCCGCTCATTCGTCGGAGTGACCGCCCGACGCGGGCATCGCTAGATTAGCCGTGGCCCCGATCCTTCCCCATCGACAGCCTTTCGCCCCCTGTACTCCGGCCTGTTAATAGAGGCGGCCGGTACCCCTTCCTTGGATGAGACAGAATCCTTGACGGACCATTCGCAGATTTTTTGCCCGGCCTCTGTTTACCGAGGCGGCCGGTACCTCCGTCTGCCTTGGATGGACCGCATCCGCAGATTTTCGTCCGGCCTTAGCTTAAGGAGACGGCCGTTGCCTCCACACCTTGGAGATGATATTCGCTCCGGGCTAGAGCCGGGTGAGGTCGTCTCGAACCACGTGCCTGAAGGCCGCCTACGCCGGATTCGGCCCCGCTCATTCGTCGGAGTGACCGCCCGACGCGGGCATCGCTAGATTAGCCGTGGCCCCGATCCTTCCCCATCGACAGCCTTTCGCCCCCTGTACTCCGGCCTGTTAATAGAGGCGGCCGGTACCCCCTTTCTTGGATGAGACAGAATCCTTGACGGACCGTTCGCAGATTTTTGCCCGGCCTTTGTTTACCGAGGCGGCCGGTACCTCCGTCTGCCTTGGATGGACCGCATCCGCAGATTTTCGTCCGGCCTTAGCTTAAGGAGACGGCCGTTGCCTCCACACCTTGGAGATGATATTCGCTCCGGGCTAGAGCCGGGTGAGGTCGTCTCGAACCACGTGCCTGAAGGCCGCCTACGCCGGATTCGGCCCCGCTCATTCGTCGGAGTGACCGCCCGACGCGGGCATCGCTAGATTAGCCGTGGCCCCGATCCTTCCCCATCGACAGCCTTTCGCCCCCTGTACTCCGGCCTGTTAATAGAGGCGGCCGGTACCCCCTTTCTTGGATGAGACAGAATCCTTGACGGACCGTTCGCAGATTTTTGCCCGGCCTTTGTTTACCGAGGCGGCCGGTACCTCCGTCTGCCTTGGATGGACCGCATCCGCAGATTTTCGTCCGGCCTTAGCTTAAGGAGACGGCCGTTGCCTCCGATCCTCCGGGCTAGAGCCGGGTGAGGTCGTCTCGAACCACGTGCCTGAAGGCCGCCTACGCCGGATTCGGCCCCGCTCATTCGTCGGAGTGACCGCCCGACGCGGGCATCGCTAGATTAGCCGTGGCCCCGATCCTTCCCCATCGACAGCCTTTCGCCCCCTGCGCTCCGGCCTGTTAATAGAGGCGGCCGGTACCCCCTCCTTGGATGAGACAGAATCCTTGACGGACCATTCGCAGATTTTTTGCCCGGCCTCTGTTTACCGAGGCGGCCGGTACCTCCGTCTGCCTTGGATGGACCGCATCCGCAGATTTTCGTCCGGCCTTAGCTTAAGGAGACGGCCGTTGCCTCCACACCTTGGAGATGATATTCGCTCCGGGCTAGAGCCGGGTGAGGTCGTCTCGAACCACGTGCCTGAAGGCCGCCTACGCCGGATTCGGCCCCGCTCATTCGTCGGAGTGACCGCCCGACGCGGGCATCGCTAGATTAGCCGTGGCCCCGATCCTTCCCCATCAACAGCCTTTCGCCCCCTACACTCCGGCCTGTTAATAGAGGCGGCCGGTACCCCCTTTCTTGGATGAGACAGAATCCTTGACGGACCGTTCGCAGATTTTTGCCCGGCCTCTGTTTACCGAGGCGGCCGGTACCTCCGTCTGCCTTGGATGGACCGCATCCGCAGATTTTCGTCCGGCCTTAGCTTAAGGAGACGGCCGTTGTCTCCGATCCTCCGGGCTAGAGCCGGGTGAGGTCGTCTCGAACCACGTGCCTGAAGGCTGCCTACGCCGGATTCGGCCCCACTCATTCGTCGGAGTGACCGCCCGACGCGGGCATCGCTAGATTAGCCGTGGCCCCGATCCTTCCCCATCGACAGCCTTTCGCCCCCTACACTCCGGCCTGTTAATAGAGGCGGCCGGTACCCCCTCCTTGGATGAGACAGAATCATTGACGGACCATTCGCAGATTTTTTGCCCGGCCTCTGTTTACCGAGGCGGCCGGTACCTCCGTCTGCCTTGGATGGACCGCATCCGCAGATTTTCGTCCGGCCTTAGCTTAAGGAGACGGCCGTTGCCTCCACACCTTGGAGATGATATTCGCTCCGGGCTAGAGCCGGGTGAGGTCGTCTCGAACCACGTGCCTGAAGGCCGCCTACGCCGGATTCGGCCCCGCTCATTCGTCGGAGTGACCGCCCGACGCGGGCATCACTAGATTAGCCGTGGCCCCGATCCTTCCCCATCGACAGCCTTTCGCCCCCTGTACTCCGGCCTGTTAATAGAGGCGGCCGGTACCCCCTTTCTTGGATGAGACAGAATCCTTGACGGACCGTTCGCAGATTTTTGCCCGGCCTTTGTTTACCGAGGCGGCCGGTACCTCCGTCTGCCTTGGATGGACCGCATCCGCAGATTTTCGTCCGGCCTTAGCTTAAGGAGACGGCCGTTGCCTCCGATCCTCCGGGCTAGAGCCGGGTGAGGTCGTCTCGAACCACGTGCCTGAAGGCCGCCTACGCCGGATTCGGCCCCGCTCATTCGTCGGAGTGACCGCCCGACGCGGGCATCGCTAGATTAGCCGTGGCCCCGATCCTTCCCCATCGACAGCCTTTCGCCCCCTGCGCTCCGGCCTGTTAATAGAGGCGACCGGTACCCCCTTTCTTGGATGAGACAGAATCCTTGACGGACCGTTCGCAGATTTTTGCCCGGCCTGTTAATAGAGGCGGCCGGTACCCCCTTTCTTGGATGAGACAGAATCCTTGACGGACCATTCGCAGATTTTTGCCCGGCCTGTTAATAGAGGCGGCCGGTACCCCCTTTCTTGGATGAGACAGAATCCTTGACGGACCATTCGCAGATTTTTGCCCGGCCTGTTAATAGAGGCGGCCGGTACCCCCTTTCTTGGATGACCTTCTACCCTTGACGGGCCATTCGCAGATTTTTGCCGGGCCTGTGTTTATGGAGGCGGCCGGTAACTCCTTCCTTGGATGACCTACTACCCTTGACGGGCCATTCGCAGATTTTTGCCCGGCCTTTGTTTAGGGAGGCGACCGGTCCTCCGTAACTTGATCGGATTTCCCTTCCGGCCTGAGTTTATGGAGGCGGCCGGTCCTCCGTAGCTTGATTGGATTTCCCTTCCGGCCTGAGTTTATGGAGGCGGCCGGTCCTCCGTAGCTTGATCGGATTTCCCTTCCAGCCTGTGTTTAAGGAGGCGGCTGGTCCTCCCCGGTCGGTTGCCAAGCGACCGGGACCCACAAGTGGGCAGGAACCGTCCACCCAACGCCGGCGAGCCGGGGCCGGTGGGGGCCCTACCAAGGCGGGTCTAACTTCAGGCGGTGCAAACGGGGGAGGGGGGTAAGGACGGCTGCCGGGAGCAGACAGCCGTCCCCGGGAGGGGGGTAGTAGCTTCGCGGCGGCCGCCGGGAGCAGACGGCCGTCCGCGGATTCTGCCAATGCCTGTAGGACTTTGAATATTTCACAGCCGTGCTGTGGCACTTAGAAAGTTTTTCAGAGATGTGGCACTTAGAAAATTTTTCAGAGATGTGGCACTTAGAAAGTTTTTCAGAGATGTGGCACTTAGAAAGTTTTTCAGAGATGTGGCACTTAGAAAATTTTTGAGAGATGTGGCACTTTGAAAATTTTTGAGAGATGTGGCACTTTGAAAATTTTTGAGAAATGTGGCACTTAGAAAATTTTCTCTCTCTCTCTGGAAGTGCCGTGCCTTCTTCAGTTCTGCTATCCGAGCAGGGGACGCTTGCTGGCGGCCGTTACCAGCGCTCGGACCAGGCCCAATTGATTTGCATGGAAAACAATTGCGTCCCCCATGCTCGTTCTGACTATATTTTGCGAAAGGGGGGTAAAGTGATGAGTACACTAAGTGGGGGGACCAAGTACATAAAGCCTACCCCTGGTACCTCAGAGAGGCCGAATTGACACATTTTGTGTCCGACCGCGGGAACCAGCCGAGGCGGACGCTTTTCGGCGCAAGAGCCGTTGGCACTTAGAAAATATTCGTTAATCTTGAACGGACCTCCAGGGGAAGAGGCCGAATTTCCACTTGTTCTGGCCGACATCGGGAACCAGCCGAGTCGGACGCTTTACGGCGGAGCAGCCGTTGGCACTTTGAAAATATTCGTTAAACTTTAACTGACCTCCAGGGGAAGAGGCCGAATTTCCACTTGTTCTGGCCGACATCGGGAACCAGCCGAGTCGGACGCTTTACGGCGGAGCAGCCGTTGGCACTTTGAAAATATTCGTTAAACTTCAACTGACCTCCAGGGGAAGAGGCCGAATTTCCACTTGTTCTGGCCGACATCGGGAACCAGCCGAGTCGGACGCTTTACGGCGGAGCAGCCGTTGGCACTTTGAAAATATTCGTTAAACTTCAACTGACCTCCAGGGGAAGAGGCCGATTTTTCACTTGTTCTGGCCGACATCGGGAACCAGCCGAGTCGGACGCTTTACGGCGGAGCAGCCGTTGGCACTTAGAAAATATTCGTTAAACTTGAACTGACCTCCAGGGGAAGAGGCCGAATTTTCACTTGTTCTGGCCGACATCGGGAACCAGCCGAGTCGGACACTTTACGGCGGAGCAGCCGTTGGCACTTAGAAAATATTCGTTAAACTTCAACTGACCTCCAGGGGAAGAGGCCGGATTTTCACTTGTTCTGGTCGACATCGGGAACCAGCCGAGTCGGACCCTTTAAGGCTGAGCAGCCGTTGGCACTTAGGAAATATTTGCCTTAACTCGGCCGGACTTCCAGGGGAAGACGCCGAATTTTCACTTGTTCTGGCCGACATCGGGAACCAGCCGAGTCGGACCCTTTACGGCGGAGCAGCCGTTGGCACTTAGGAAATATTCGCCGAACTTGGCCGGACTTCCAGGGGAAGAGGCCGAAATTTCACTTGTTCTGGCCGACATCGGGAACCAGCCGAGTCGGACACTTTAAGGCTGAGCAGCCGTTGGCACTTAGGAAATATTTGCCTTAAGTCGGCCGGACTTCCAGGGGAAGAGGCCGAATTTTCACTTGTTCTGGCCGACATCGGGAACCAGCCGAGTCGGACTCTTTACGGTGGAACAGCCGTTGGCACTTAGGAAATATTCGCCGAACTTGGACGGACTTCCAGGGGAAGAGGCCGAATTTTCACTTGTTCTTGCCGACATCGGGAACCAGCCGAGTCGGACACTTTACGGCGGAGCAGCCGTTGGCACTTAGAAAATATTTGCCAAAATGTTCCGGACCTCCAGGGGAAGAGGCCGAATTTTCACTTGTTCTTGCCGACATCGGGAACCAGCCGAGTCGGACACTTTACGGCGGAGCAGCCGTTGGCACTTAGAAAATATTCGCCAAAATGTTCCAGACCTCCAGGGGAAGAGGCCGAATTTTCACTTGTTCTGGCCGACCGGGGGAACCGGCCGAGGCGGACACTTTACGGCGGAGCAGCCGTTGGCACTTAGGAAATATTCGCCAAAATGTTCCGGACCTCCAGGAAAAGAGGCCGAATTTTCGCTCGTTCGGGCCGACCGGGAGAACCAGCCGAGGCGGACACTTTACGGCGGTTGAGCCGTTGGCACTTAGAAATTATTCAGACTTCCATCAAACACACATCGGCCTTTTGCCGAAACTGCCCGGGATGGGCACCGTGGTAGCTCGGACAGTTCGTGTGACAGCTTCCGCTGGCACTTAGACAATTTTTAAAATGAAAATAAACAGTTCTGCACATACGTGCCGACTATATTTTGCGAAAGGGGGGTAAAGTGATGAGTACACTAACTGGGGGGACCAAGTACATAAAAGCACCCCCCTGGTACCTCAGAGACAACCCCTGGTACCTAAAAGCCTACCCCTGGTACCTCAGAGAGGCCGAATTGACACATTTTGTGTCCGACCGGGGGAACCGGCCGAGGCGGACACTTTTCCGAGCGAGAGCCGATGGCACTTAGAAAATATTCGCAGAAGTCGGCCGGACTTCCAGAGCGAGAGGCCGAATTGTCACATTCTTTGGCCGACTAGGGGAACCGGCCGAGTCGGACACTTTACGGCGGAAGAGCCGATGGCACTTGGAAAATATTCGCAGAAGTCGGCCGGACTTCCAGAGCGAGAGGCCGAATTGTCACATTCTTTGGCCGACTAGGGGAACCGGCCGAGTCGGACACCTTACGGCGGAAGAGCCGATGGCACTTAGAAAATATTCGTTAAACTTGACAGGACCTCCAGGGGAAGAGGCCGAATTGTCACATTCTTTGGCCGACTAGGGGAACCGGCCGAGTCGGACACCTTACGGCGGAAGAGCCGATGGCACTTAGAAAATATTCGTTAAACTTGACAGGACCTCCAGGGGAAGAGGCCGGATTTTCGCTTGTTCAGGCCGACCGGAGGAACCGGCCGAGTCGGACACCTTACGGCGGAAGAGCCGATGGCACTTAGAAAATATTCGTTAAACTTGACAGGACCTCCAGGGGAAGAGGCCGGATTTTCGCTCGTTCAGGCCGACCGGAGGAACCGGCCGAGTCGGACACCTTACGGTGGAAGAGCCGATGGCACTTAGAAAATATTCGCCAAAATGTTCCGGACCTCCAGGGGAAGAGGCCGAATTTTCGCTGGTTCAGGCCGACCGGAGGAACCAGCCGGGTCGGACACCTTACGGCGGAAGAGCCGATGGCACTTAGAAAATATTCGCCAAAGTCGTCCGGACCTCCAGGGGAAGAGGCCGAATTTTCGCTCGTTCGGGCCGACCGGTGGAACCGGCCGGGTCGGACACTTTACGGCGCAACAGCCCTTGGCACTTATAAAATATTCGCCAAAATGTTCCGGACCTCCAGGGGAAGAGGCCGAATTTTCGCTCGTTCGGGCCGACCGGTGGAACCGGCCGGGTCGGACACCTTACGGCGCAACAGCCGTTGGCACTTTGAAAATATTCGCCAAAATATTCCGGACCTCCAGGGGAAGAGGCCGAATTTTCGCTGGTTCAGGCCGACCGGAGGAACCAGCCGGGTCGGACACCTTACGGCGGAAGAGCCGATGGCACTTAGAAAATATTCGCCAAAGTCGTCCGGACCTCCAGGGGAAGAGGCCGAATTTTCGCTCGTTCGGGCCGACCGGTGGAACCGGCCGGGTCGGACACTTTACGGCGCAACAGCCCTTGGCACTTATAAAATATTCGCCAAAATGTTCCGGACCTCCAGGGGAAGAGGCCGAATTTTCGCTCGTTCGGGCCGACCGGAGGAACCGGCCGGGTCGGACACCTTACGGTGGAAGAGCCGATGGCACTTAGAAAATATTCGCCAAAATATTCCGGACCTCCAGGGGAAGAGGCCGAATTTTCGCTTGTTCGGGCCGACCGGAGGAACCGGCCGAGTCGGACACTTTACGGCGGAAGAGCCGATGGCACTTAGAAAATATTCGCCAAAATGTTCCGGACCTCCAGGGGAAGAGGCCGAATTTTCGCTTGTTCGGGCCGACCGGAGGAACCGGCCGGGTCGGACACCTTACGGCGGAAGAGCCGATGGCACTTAGAAAATATTCGCCAAAATGTTCCGGACCTCCAGGGGAAGAGGCCGAATTTTCGCTCGTTCGGGCCGACCGGAGGAACCGGCCGGGTCGGACACTTTACGGCGGAACGGCCGTTGGCACTTTGAAAATATTCGCCAAAATGTTCCGGACCTCCAGGGGAAGAGGCCGAATTTTCGCTCGTTCGGGCCGACCGGAGGAACCAGCCGGGTCGGACACTTTACGGCGGAGCACCCATTGTCACTTAGAAGTTCCATCAAACACACATCGGCTTCTTCGCCGACGCTGTCCGGCCTGGGCACCATCGTAGCTCGGACAGTTCGTGTGCCAGCGTCCGCTGGCACTTAGAAAATTTCACCAAAACACACCCAGCCATGTACGTGCCGACTATATTTTGCGAAAGGGGGGTAAAGTGATGAGTACACTAACTGGGGGGACCAAGTACATAAAGCCAACCCCGGTACCTCAGAGAGGCCGAATTTTCGAATTCTGAGGCCGAACTGGGGAACCAGACGAGGCGGACACTTTTCCGAGCGAGAGCCGATGGCACTTAGAAAATTTTCGGCTAAGTCGGCAGGACTTCCAGAGCGAGAGGCCGAATATTCGTCATCTGTGGCCGACCGGGGAACTAGCGAAGGCGGATAGGCGGTCACGGACGTCCCGCCGGCTGGTCCGCGGGCCAATTGGGGTCCCGTAAGTTAGCGGTCGCGGCCCGGAATTCGCGCCGGCCGGGGAACCAGCGCAGGCGGACAGGCGGTCACGGAGGTCCCGCCGGCTGGTCCGCGGGCCAATTGGGGTCCCGTAAGTTAGCGGTCGCGGCCCGGAATTCGCGCCGGCCGGGGAACCAGCGCAGGCGGATAGGCGGTCACGGAGGTCCCGCCGGCTGGTCCGCGGGCCAATTGGGGTCCCGTAAGTTAGCGGTCGCGGCCCGGAATTCGCGCCGGCCGGGGAACCAGCGCAGGCGGATAGGCGGTCACGGAGATCCCGCCGGCTGGTCCGCGGGCAAATTTTGGTCCCGTAAGTGAGCGGCCGCGGCCCGGAATACACGCCGACCGGGGAACCAGCGCAGGCGGATAGGCGGTCACGGAGGTCCCGCCGGCTGGTCCGCGGGCCAATTTTGCTCCCGTAAGTGAGCGGTCGCGGCCCGGAATACACGCCGACCGGGGAACCAGCGAAGGTGGATAGGCGGTCACGGAGGTCCCGCCGGCTGGTCCGCGGGCCAATTGGGGTCCCGTAAGTTAGCGGTCGCGGCCCGGAATTCGCGCCGGCCGGGGAACCAGCGAAGGCGGATAGGCTGTCACGGAGGTCCCGCCAGCTGGTCCGCGGGCCAATTAGGGTCCCGTAAGTTAGCGCTCGTGGCCCGGAATTCGCGCCGGCCGGGGAACCAGCGCAGGCGGATAGCCGGTCACGGAGGTCCCGCCGGCTGGTCCGCGGGCCAATTGGGGTCCCGTAAGTTAGCGGTCGCGGCCCGGAATTCGCGCCAGCCCGCAGCCACCGCCAGGCGGATAGGCTGTCACGGAGGTCCCGCCGGCCGGTCCGCGGGGGGAACTGCGCCCTCTGGCGGACACGCCATTGTAAATGAATGGGGTTTGGCACTTAGTGCATTTTTCGCCGAAGCCGACGAGCGCTCCGGGCGAGGAGGCCGGATTCTCGCCATCCGTGGCCGGCCGGGGAACCGGCCAAGGCGGAGAGGCGGTCATGGGGGTCCCGCCGGCTGGTCCGCGGGCCAATTGGGGTCCCGTAAGTTAGCGGTCGCGGCCCGGAATCCGCGCCGGCCAGCAGCCACCGGGAGGCGGATAGGCTGTCACGGAGGTCCCGCCGGCTGGTCCGCGGGCCATTTATGGTCCCGTAAGTTAGCGGTCGCGGCCCGGAATCCACGGCGGGCAGGAGGCACCGGCAGGCGGATGGGCTGTCACGGAGGTCCCGCCGGCTGGTCCGCGGGCCGTTTAGGGTCCCGTAAGTTAGCGGTCGCGGCCCGGAATCCACGCCGGCCAGGAGGCACCGCCAGGCGGGTAGGCTGTCACGGAGGTCCCGCCAGCTGGTCCGCGGGCCAATTAGGGTCCCGTAAGTTAGCGGTCACGGCCCGGAATGCACGCCGGCCAGCAGCCACCGGCAGGCGGGTAGGCTGTCACGGAGGTCCCGCCGGCCGGTCCGCTGGCCAATTACCTCCAGCCGAGCGGATATGAACTTTATTAGCACCTTCTACGAGATGGCGGAGCCTTATTCGACAACCAGCACCTCGGCTTAGCATTTTCCACGGCCCGCTGATCTTCCAGAAGACGTCCAGCCGGTTTCCTCCTCACATTTTAAGCCGGCCGAGGCTTCCGGCACCCCGGCTAAGCTTTCTCCACGGCCCGCTGAGCTTTCGAGGGACCTCCAGCCGGTTCTCCCGGTGCCTCGCGCCTCGCTTTGTGAGCCGGCCGAGGCTTCCAGCACCCCGGCTAAGCTTTCTCCACGGCCCGCTGAGCTTCCGAGGGACCTCCAGCCGGTTCTCCCGGTGCCTCGCGCCTCGCTTTGTGAGCCGGCCGAGGCTTCCAGCACCCCGGCTAAGCTTTCTCCACGGCCCGCTGAGCTTCCGAGGGACCGCCAGCCGGTTCTCCCGGTGCCTCGCGCCTCGCTTTGCGGGCCGGCCGACGCTTCCAGCACCCCGGCCGGGCCTTTCCCACGGCCCGCTGAGCTTCCAGAAGACCTCCAGCCGGTTCTCCCGGTGCTTTCCTCCTCACGTTTTAAGCCGGCCGAGGCTTCCGGCACCCCGGCTAAGCTTTTTCCCACGGCCCGCTGAGCTTCCAGGGGACCTCCAGCCGGTTCTCCGCGCGCTTTCCTCCTCACTTTTAAGCCGGCCGAGGCTCCAGGCACCCCGGCCAAGCGTTTCCCACGGCCCGCTGAGCTTCCAGGGGACCTCCAGCCGGTTCTCCGCGCGCTTTCCTCCTCACTTTTAAGCCGGCCGAGGCTCCAGGCACCCCGGCCAAGCGTTTCCCACGGCCCGCTGAGCTTCCAGGGGACCTCCAGCCGGTTCTCCCGGTGCCTCGCGCCTCGCTTTGTGAGCCGGCCGAGGCTTCCAGCACCTCGGCCGGGCCTTTCCCACGGCCCGCTGAGCTTCCAGGGGACCTCCAGCCGGTTCTCCCGGTGCCTCGCGCCTCGCTTTGCGAGCCGGCCGAGGCTTCCAGCACCTCGGCTGAGCGTTTTCGGCGGCCCGTTGCTCTCCCGGAGGTCGCAACGGGGAGTTACCTCCCTCTCGCGGACACGGCGCGTAAATACACCGCCTCTCGCACTTTGCGCACACTCACTCGCATTGCTACGCCTCCCGTGGCACTTTAAGCGGCCGAACGGCAGGAGTAACTACGACTCTCTTAAGGTAGGCTCACTTGACTATTTATTCATGTATTTATTTATTTTTGACGGTTCGCGGAGGCGATGACGCTCCGCGCGGGTAAACGGCGGGAGTAACTGTGACTCTCTTAAGGTAGGCTCACTTGACATATTTTTTTAACGGTTCGCAGAGGCGACCGGGACCGCCGGGAGGCCGTGCGCGCGCGCAGAGCGGCCGAATAACGCTCCGGCGGCCCCGGGTGATTACTGAGAGGCTCCCCGGCCTCGCAGAGCTCCGACGCTCCTCCGCGGGACCTCCGGCGGCCGGCGCGCTCACGCACCACCCCCGGGCACCACCCGGGAGGCCGTGCTCACGCGCCAAGTGGCCGAAAATAGCTCCAAGCCCAGCGGGTCGGCTGTTTGGAAGCACCGCGCCGTCCGGCTCCACCTGGTACCTCGCACGGCTCTCATCTCCCCCCCGCACGGACTTCCGAGCGCTCGGGAGACGCTCGGAAGCTGCCGGTGCCGCCGCGGCGGGGAATTGCCTCCCTCTGGCGGACGCGGCGAGTAAAAACACCACCTCTCGCACTTTGCGCACACTTACTTGCGTGGGTCCGCTTCCGATGACACTTTGAGCTGCCAAACGGCGGGAGTAACTGTGACTCTCTTAAGGTAGGCTCACTTGACATCTATTTATTAATGTATTTATTTATTTTTGACGGTTCGCGGAGGCGATGACGCTCCGCGCGGGTAAACGGCGGGAGTAACTGTGACTCTCTTAAGGTAGGCTCACTTGACATTTATTCATTTATGTACTTATTTATTTTTGACGGTTCGCGGAGGCGATGACGCTCCGCGCGGGTAAACGGCGGGAGTAACTGTGACTCTCTTAAGGTAGGCTCACTTGACATTTATTTATTTATGTATTTATTTATTTTTGACGGTTCGCGGAGGCGATGACGCTCCGCGCGGGTAAACGGCGGGAGTAACTGTGACTCTCTTAAGGTAGGCTCACTTGACATATTTTTTAACGGTTCGCGGAGGCGACCGGGACCGCCGGGAGGCCGTGCGCGCGCGCAGAGCGGCCGAATAACGCTCCGCCGGCCCCGGGTGATTACTGAGAGGCTCCCCGGCCTCGCGGAGCTCCGACGCTCCTCCGCGGGACTTCCGGCGGCCGGCGCGCTCACGCACCACCCCCCGGCACCGCCGGGAGGCCGTGCGCGCGCGCAGAGCGGCCGAATAACGCTCCGCCGGCCCCGGGTGATGACTGAGAGGCTCCCCGGCCTCGCGGAGCTCCGACGCTCCTCCGCGGGACTTCCGGCGGCCGGCGCGCTCACGCACCACCCCCCGGCACCGCCGGGAGGCCGTGCGCGCGCGCAGAGCGGCCGAATAACGCTCCGCCGCCCCCGGGTGATTACTGAGAGGCTCCCCGGCCTCGCGGAGCTCCGACGCTCCTCCGCGGGACTTCCGGCGGCCGGCCGGAGCCTCGGCACGGCTGCCGCACTCCCTAATAACACCCCGCGGACCCCCGCGAGCCGAACGCTCGCTGCCGCGGGCGACCCGTGGTACCTCACGTGCCGAGGCGGACGCGTGACGGCGCGGGAGCCCTCGGCACTATATCACGGTCACGCATGTAGTCAAATCGTGTAAAATCACCGTTAAATTATTCATAATGTACGTAATAATTAAATAAATATCAACACCGCGTATATTATTAATAAACATATGTATGTATTTTTTTAATAATTAAATAAATAATAACATCGCGTATAATCATGCGTAATACTATCACACTTGTTATCAGCGGACGTCGGCCCGGGCTCCGGGGCAAGAGGCCGAATTTTCGCTCGTTCGGGCCGACCGGGGAACCGGCGAAGGCGGACGCATCGCGGCGCGAGAGCCGTTGGCACTTTGAGAAAAAAAAAAAATAAAAATTCGCCCACCGGGCTCCGGGGGAAGAGGCCGATTTTTCACCGTTCGCGGCCGACCGGGGAACCGGCGAAGGCGGACGCGCTCTCTAACGAGCCCCGCCGGCCGGAGGAAGTGCGCCCTCTGGCGGACACGCCGTTTTAAATGAATGGGGTTTGGCACTTAGTGCATTTTTCGCCCAAGTCGAAGCGCGCTCCGGGCGAGGAGGCCGGATTCTCGCCACCCGTGGCCGGCCGGGGAACCGGCCAAGGCGGATAGGTTTTCACGGAGGTCCCGTCGGCCGGTCCGCGGGCCAATAGGGGTCCCGTAAGTGAGCGGTGGCGGTCCGGAATCCAGGCCGGCCAGGAGGCACCGGCAGGCGGATAGGCTTTCACGGAGGTCCCGCGGGCTGGTCCGCGGGCCGTTTAGGGTCCCGCAAGTGAGCGGTCGCGGTCCGGAATCCAGGCCGGCCAGGAGGCACCGCCAGGCGGATAGGCTTTCACGGAGGACCCGCCGGCTGGTCCGCGGGCCGTTTAGGGTCCCGCGAGTGAGCGGTCGCGGTCCGGAATCCAGGCCGGCCAGGAGGCACCGCCAGGCGGATAGGCTTTCACGGAGGACCCGCCGGCTGGTCCGCGGGCCGTTTAGGGTCCCGCGAGTGAGCGGTCGCGGTCCGGAATCCAGGCCGGCCCGGAGCCACCGAAAGGCGGATACACTCTCTAACGAGCCCCGCCGGCTGGTCCGCCGGGGGAAGTGCGCCCTCTGGCGGACACGCCGTTGTAAATGAATGGGGTTTGGCACTTAGTGCATTTTTCGACCAGCGGCAACGCAGGCTGACGGGCGGCCGCTTCCGCGGGCCGGCACTACTCTACGGAGGCGCTAGCCGCCTCCGGTGGGGGCCGTGTGATCTCGCTGGATGCCCGGGGACCTTCCGCCAGGCCCGGCCGCAGCTTTTGCGCGCGCCCGGTCCTATTACCTGGTGGAAGCTGGAGGCCGGGGCTCGGCAGCTCGCTGCCCGGGGACCTTCCGCGAGGCCCGGCCGCAGCTTTTACGCACCACCGCTGCTATTCTCTGGCTCCGGCTTCGTCCCGGATGGTGCTTGGGGAACGGCGGCGCACACCGCGAACGGCCGGTGGCGGTCGGCTGGTGGCGGTCGGCTGGTGGCGGTCGGCTGGTGGCGGTCGGCCGGTGGCGGTCGGGGGGTGGCGCTTGGGGATGGCGCTTGGGGATGGTGGCGGTCGGCTGGTGGCGGTCACCTTGTGGCGGTCGGGGATGGCGCTTGGGGATGGTGGCTGTCGCCTTGTGGCGGTCGGCTGGTGGCGGTCGGCCTGTGGCGGTCGGGGGTGGCGCTTGGGGATGGTGGCTGTCGCCTTGTGGCGGTCGGCTGGTGGCGGTCGCCTTGTGGCGGTCGGGGGGTGGCGGTCGGGGATGGCGCTTGGGGATGGTGGCTGTCGGCTGGTGGCGGTCGGCTGGTGGCGGTCGCCTTGTGGCGGTCGGGGGGTGGCGGTCGGGGATGGCGCTTGGGGATGGTGGCTGTCGCCTTGTGGCGGTCGGCTGGTGGCGGTCGGGGGTGGCGCTTGGGGATGGTGGCTGTCGCCTTGTGGCGGTCGGCTGGTGGCGGTCGCCTTGTGGCGGTCGGGGGGTGGCGGTCGGGGATGGCGCTTGGGGATGGTGGCTGTCGCCTTGTGGCGGTCGGCTGGTGGCGGTCGGCCTGTGGCGGTCGGGGGTGGCGCTTGGGGATGGTGGCTGTCGCCTTGTGGCGGTCGGCTGGTGGCGGTCGGCTGGTGGCGGTCGGGGGGTGGCGGTCGGGGATGGCGCTTGGGGATGGTGGCTGTCGCCTTGTGGCGGTCGGCTGGTGGCGGTCGCCTTGTGGCGGTCGGGGGGTGGCGGTCGGGGATGGCGCTTGGGGATGGTGGCTGTCGGCTGGTGGCGGTCGGCTGGTGGCGGTCGCCTTGTGGCGGTCGGGGGGTGGCGGTCGGGGATGGCGCTTGGGGATGGTGGCTGTCGCCTTGTGGCGGTCGGCTGGTGGCGGTCGGGGGTGGCGCTTGGGGATGGTGGCTGTCGCCTTGTGGCGGTCGGCTGGTGGCGGTCGCCTTGTGGCGGTCGGGGGGTGGCGGTCGGGGATGGCGCTTGGGGATGGTGGCTGTCGGCTGGTGGCGGTCGGCTGGTGGCGGTCGCCTTGTGGCGGTCGGGGGGTGGCGGTCGGGGATGGCGCTTGGGGATGGTGGCTGTCGCCTTGTGGCGGTCGGCTGGTGGCGGTCGGGGGTGGCGCTTGGGGATGGTGGCTGTCGCCTTGTGGCGGTCGGCTGGTGGCGGTCGCCTTGTGGCGGTCGGGGGGTGGCGGTCGGGGATGGCGCTTGGGGATGGTGGCTGTCGCCTTGTGGCGGTCGGCTGGTGGCGGTCGGCTGGTGGCGGTCGGGGGTGGCGCTTGGGGATGGTGGCTGTCGCCTTGTGGCGCTCGGCTGGTGGCGGTCGGCTGGTGGCGGTCGGCTGGTGGCGGTCGGGGGGTGGCGGTCGGGGATGGCGCTTGGGGATGGTGGCTGTCGCCTTGTGGCGGTCGGCTGGTGGCGGTCGGCTGGTGGCGGTCGGGGGTGGCACTTGGGGATGGTGGCTGTCGCCTTGTGGCGGTCGGCTGGTGGCGGTCGGCTGGTGGCGGTCGGCTGGTGGCGGTCGGGGGTGGCGCTTGGGGATGGTGGCTGTCGCCTTGTGGCGGTCGGCTGGTGGCGGTCGGCTGGTGGCGGTCGGGGGTGGCGCTTGGGGATGGTGGCTGTCGCCTTGTGGCGGTCGGCTGGTGGCGGTCGGCTGGTGGCGGTCGGCTGGTGGCGGTCGGGGGTGGCGCTTGGGGATGGTGGCTGTCGCCTTGTGGCGGTCGGTTGGTGGCGGTCGCCTTGTGGCGGTCGGGGGGTGGCGGTCGGGGATGGCGCTTGGGGATGGTGGCGGTCGCCTTGTGGCGGTCGGCTGGTGGCGGCCGCCTTGTGGCGGTCGGGGATGGCGCTTGGGGATGGTGGCTGTCGCCTTGTGGCGGTCGGCGGTGGTGGTTTGGGACCGGCGTCCGGCGCAAAGTGCGTGTTGCGCGGGCCGGAGAAAATTTAGGCCAGGGGCCCGCCGCTGGAGAAATTTTTAGGTACCAGGGGTGGATTTTTTTTGTCACCGCAGGAGGGGGACGTTGCCTCCGTCCGTGTCCGGCGGAAAGTGCGTGTTGCGCGGGCCGGAGAAAGTTTAGGCCAGGGGCCCGCCGCTGGAGAAATTTTTAGGTACCAGGGGTGGATTTTTTTTGTCACCGCAGGAGGGGGACGTTGCCTCCGTCGGTGTCCGGCGGAAAGTGCGTGTTGCGCGGCCCGGAGAAAGTTTAGGCCCGGGGCCCGCCGCTGGAGGAATTTTTAGGTACCAGGAGCGGATGTACTTACTTCCACAGCGCCCGCGCGCTCCTGGCCGGTGTCCGAGGATGCTGCCTCATCCCCGGACGCGCCTCTTACGCACGCCCGCTGTCATCCTCCGGAGACTGAGTTCCACTTAGTGGAGGCTAAGTTCCACTTGGGGGAGGCTGCCTACTCCCGGCTGACGCCCGAGGATGCTGCCTCATCCCCGGACGCGCCTCTTACGCAGGCCCGCTGTCATCCTCCGATCACTAAGTTCCACTTGGAGGCTCACAAGACGGGCGCGGACGCACACCCACGCCCGGCCAGAGTGACCGAGAGGCGGACATACGTTATCTTACGCGCGCCCGCTAACATTCTCCAGAGACTAAGTTAAACTAAGGGGAGGCTACCTACTCCCGCCTGCCGCCCGAGGATGCTGCCTCATCCCCGGACGAGCCTCTTACGCACGCCCGCTGTCATCCTCCGACGACTAAGTTCCGCTTGCGGGAGGCTGCCTCCTCCCGCCCGCCGCCCGGGGATGCTGCCTCATCTCTATTAACAGGCCGGAGTACAGGGGGCGAAAGGCTGTCGATGGGGAAGGATCGAGGCCACGGCTAATCTAGCGATGCCCGCGTCGGGCGGTCACTCCGACGAATGAGCGGGGCCGAATCCGGCGCGAGGCGGCCTTCGGGCACGTGGTTCGAGACGACCTCACCCGGCTCTAGCCCGGAGCGAAAAAAACACTCTTATAACCTGACCAACATGCGCCCATGACCCGCCTTGGTAGGGCCCCCACCGGCCCCGGCTACCGCTGGCGTTGGGTGGACGGTTCCTCCCCACTTGCGGGTCGCACTCCAGCGCTACGGCCGCCGCGCGAGCGCGCGCCCCGCGCCGCCCGCGCAGGCCTAGCGCGAACCGTACGGCAGCGAAACCGAGACGCCCCGGCTCAACCTCACCCAGAGGCCATCCACGGAGGCCGAGCGCGCGATCCGACTTGCGGCACGCCACGTGGGCGTCCGCCGGCCGCGCCGGTCGACCGCGAAACCGATTTCTCAAAGACCAAGCCCGAGTCCCAACCTCCGCACATATCCGCACACGCCTTCCCGACCACCGCGAAGCGGGAGGCGTCTATCGTGGCCGCCGGGGCGTATGACCCCTCCGCGTGAGGCGTGCGGGCTCGGGGGGGCCGCAACGACCGAGTCTGACTCGGACGGGGCGCAGCTTCCCTCCCGGTCGCAGCATCAGCGCCGAACGCGCGACGTCACCAGCCCCCCGGAACGGTTCGTCGGGAGCGCGGCAATGGCCCACATCTCACCTCGCCAGCCGGCCGCAGCGGGCCGCGCCGAACCGAGTCTGACTCGGGGTGCGCACAGTCCCGTCTGGGTCACGGAGGCGACGAGCTGTGACCGCCACCGTCGCCCCTTCGTCCTTCCGGATCCCCCCAGCGCCGACAAAACTCCGCATCCTGGCCGCATCGCGTGACCGGGCGGGCCGCAACGACCGAGTCTGACTCGGACGGGGCGCAGCCTCCCGCCTCGGGCCATCGCAAAGCGTGCCTCGCGCGGGCAAAGTCGCCGGCGCAGCGCCGCGCCCCTCGACAAGAGCGAGCCTCAGCCGGGCCGCGACGACCGAGTCTGACTCGGACGGAGCGCAGCTTCCCGCCTGGGTTACCGCTAGTCGCCGGGCCGACGGCGCCCATCCCCGGACCCCGCCGTTCCCTCGCGGTTTATCCTAAGCCGCCTGCCTTAGCCCAACCGACGTGCCAACCCCCCGTTGCCGAGTTCGCTCTTCCCGAGCCGCGTCCCCCCGACAATTCCGTCCAGCCAGCCCCGAGTCAGACGGTGGCGGGTCCCCCTAAAGAGATCACGGTACATCTACCCCGACTGGACACCAGCTGTCCAATGTGTGATGCGGTAATTATTGGCATTCGGAAACTGGGAAACCATTTTGAGTTCCGGCACGCGGGTATTAAGATTGGATACGCGTGCCGAAGATGTGGAAGATATGACGATAACAGTCACTCCATCATGTGCCATGTCCCGAAATGTGGAGTGAAGCGCGGGGTGGGCGATGATCCAGGGATCGCTTGCAACCTCTGTGGGCGCTGCTTTCATACACCTGCCGGAGTATCCCAGCACAAACGACTTGCTCACGCAAAGGAATGGTTTGGGTCCGAGAGGGGAAAGAGCCGGATGTCAGGGGTTCCGACAGCTCCTAAGCTCTGGGAAGTGGCAGAGGTGGAGCGCCTAAAAGAACTGATGAAGGAACATGAAGGGAATCGGATGATATATAAGGTAGTCGCCCGGGTGTTGGATACGGGTAAGACTAGAGAGCAAGTGAGGACGAAGTGGAGGTCCCTGTGTGTTGACAAGACACCCAGCGTGTCGGAGGCGAGAAGGAGGGCACTGGCGGACAGGGCGCTACTCCCTAAATGGTCTCCACCAGCAACGCTGCCAGAGCTCGTGGAAGAAAAAGTTTTGGCGATATTGGAGGCCGGTGAGGAGGAACACCGTGCCACAGCTGCCATGATACGAGAAATAAGCCTGAAACCTGATTTGATCGAGTCCTGGGCCTCGGACGTCATGAGGGCGCTTGGGGGCAAGGTGGAATGGCCAGCTGAGTCAGTGAAACCCAGAGTGGGGGCCAGACAAATGAAAGGCTGGGAGAGGCGTCTCAACCAGAAGAGAGAGATATTCTATCTCCAACAACGTGGCTATTCAGGAGCGATGAAGGGGCTGGCACGACGGGTCCTAGATGGCCTGATGCCCCAGGGATGTACCTTGCCACGAACGCTAGTTTATGAAAGCTTCCGTGAGAAATGGGAAACACAGAAACCATTTCACGGACTAGGAGACTTCCACTCGGGATCTATCGCTGACAATGAGCCATTCTACCACCCAATCCTTGCGCGCGAAGTGACGTCCAACTGGACCAGGATGAGAAAGAACTCAGCACCGGGCCCAGATGGGATTAGAAGACAGGCGATGATGGACTGGGACCCGACGGGCGAACAATTGGCAAGGTTGTTCACGACTTGGATGGTACGAGGAGTCGTGCCCCGAGTCTTTAAGGAGTGCAAGACACGATTGCTACCCAAATCAACTGACCCCAAAGAGCTGGGTACTGTTGCAGGCTGGAGACCTGTGACGATAGGGTCAGCCGTGTTGAGGCTGTTTGGGCGGATAATGACGATGAGGCTGACTCGAGCCTGTCCAGTTAGCCCCCGGCAGCGCGGTCTTGTCACCAAGGCGAGTGGGTGCCAAGAAAACCTCATGATCCTTGACGGGATCATGGGACACTCGAGATTGGCGGGCGAGCCGCTGGCGGTCGTGTTCATTGACTTCGCGAAGGCTTTCGACTCTGTTTCCCATGATCACATCCTGTGTGTATTGGGACAAAGGGGAGTGGATAAACGAATAATTGACCTGATTCAACAAGCATATGTGGGAAGCACCACACGAGTGGGCATCGGTGAGGCCTACACCGGGCCCATTCTCATGAAGGTTGGAGTAAAGCAAGGTGACCCGATGTCCCCACTGCTCTTCAATCTCGCTATGGATCCCCTAATCCATAGCCTCGAACGCAATGGAAGCCACTTCTACTGGGGCGACCGACGAATCGCCACGCTGGCCTTTGCCGACGACTTAGTCCTAGTGAGCAGCTCGGAGGAGGGAATGAGGAAAAATTTGGGGATCCTGGAGGACTATTGCCAGCTGACGGGACTGGCAGTCCAGCCCCGTAAGTGCCACGGTATCTGGATGGGCCCTGAAGATGAGAGCCAAGGAGCCTGGACGCTGTGTGGGCAGCAGATACACATGGTCAGCCCAGGTGAATCGGTGCGATATCTGGGAGCCGATATAGAGCCGTGGCGGGGGATAGTCTCTCCGGATGTGACGGGACAGGTCGACGACTGGTTACGGAAGATTTCGAAGGCTTCTCTGAAGCCCTCGCAGAAGGTAAAGATATGTAACTCATTCTTACTCCCGAGAGTGGCTTTTCGGATGGACGTGGGAAAGGTATTGGTGACCAGGATGAAGCTGGTGGACGGGAAGGTGCGGATGGCAGTGAAGAGGTGGTTGCGTCTCGACCCTTCCACGGGCGGGGGCATCATCTACGCACAAACAAGAGATGGTGGGTTGGGCATCCAAAGGCTATCCGTCACTGTTCCCAGAACACAGGTCAGGCGCACCTGGGAACTCTGTTGGTCCCCGGATGAGTGGTTGCGATATATGGCTACTGAGGCAGTAGGAAAGCCTGCCTGGACAAGACTATGGTTGGCAGCAGGAGGAGAGCCGGACGGAGTGCCGAAACTTGGCACTGAGGGCACCGTCCCGGAGGCTGCGAGAAAAGAGCCAGTCCTTCCAGACTGGAGAAAGGCAGAGAGTCTGGCTTGGGAGGCCCTACGGGTCCAGGGGGTGGGTGCCGAACTGTTCCGTAACGATGCGATCAGTAACACGTGGATCGCGGATCCTCTAAAAGTGAGCTTCCGTCAGAGACACTATTTGGTTGCACTCGCACTGAGAGCAGGGGTGTACCCCACCCGGGAGTTTCGCGCGAGAGGCCGGACTGACGCTGATGCAACGTGTAGAAGATGCAACGATGGACAGGAGACATGCTCACACATATTGGGAATGTGCGCTTCCGTGAAGCGAAGCAGGATACAACGCCACAACAAGATGTGTCAACTGGTGACCACCGAGGCAGAACGGTGGGGATGGGAAGTGACTAAAGAACTACGCGTCACAGCCCCTGGGATAGGCCTCAAGATTCCAGACCTAGTGCTCAAGAAAGAAGATGTGGTAAAGATCCTGGACGTGACCATCCGCTTTGAGGTCGGAGACTCCCTACAACGAGCTGCAGAAGAAAAAGTGAACTACTACAGGCCAGTGGCGACCCATGTCTTGGACGCGGTTGGAGGAAGTAAGGTAGAAGTCATGGGCTTCCCAGTAGGGGCACGTGGGAAGTGGCCGGAGCAGAACAACAGGGTCCTCAAGAAGCTAGGGATTCCTCCTGCGAGGCGTAAATCCTTTGCAGCCCTGGTAAGCCGGAGAGCACTGCTGTACTCAATCGATGTGCTGGCAGCCTTCTATAGCGGACAGGGTTAGCGTGGACGCGACCTCTGGGAGGGAACCAGGTAGATTAGGCCAAACATCCCGGCCCGGGAGACTGAGATACAAGCATTGAGCGGAGTGGATCAAGAAGAGCTGCGGGACCTCCCGGATTCCGTATAGGTAAGTATGCCTCACTAACTTATGTGATAAATGTTTCAGGAGACGGCTGATGATACAGACCAATCCAGCCCGAGGAAGGAGGATGTAACAGACACCTGACACTTAGGCGGTCAGCCATTGGGGGGAACCAGCAACCACACATTATCCTCCCGCACAGTTAGTGACAAGGTTCCGGCCAGAATTGCCGTGCTGGCTCAACAAATCGGCAGGCGTGCAGTTGATTGAGAGGGGCTGCACGGCCTGGGTGACCTTCCTGACCCGAAAGGTGAGAGATTCTCCCTGAGCGTAATGTCTCGGACTCTGCGGCAGTCTGATATCTCTGATGGTGGAGATGAAACTTTGAGACTGCGGGGGTGCCCGGGCCCCTGCCTGTCCCAGCAGGGGCTCATGAAAGTTCCTTCCCGAGGGTGGCTGAAGAGACCAAGCAGCCACACTTAACCTCTTCCGGCGGCGTGTTTAAGGTTGGGCACGCCGTGTGCGCTTCAACCTCTCTGGTGGCCACGGGGACCAACCACCGGATGATTGCTCGGGGTCCCCAACCGGTCTGTAGTCACTTCTACAACCACGGCTGCGAAAACTCCTTTGGTTCGGAAAGTCCGTATACACAGCTGCACAGGTCGGGGTCACAGTCAGTCTGGCCGTAGGTGGGGGTGGATCCAGGCTGGCGAAGCCTCTGAGAACTCCTCAGTGGAACATGAGTCCGCCCTCCCGTAATGAGGGTAGGGTCGGCGGGCGTCGGATATGGGCCACAGCTCGTTGGGAGAGCTTGGATATACAGTGCCCCACGGCCAATTTAATGCGATGTGGAGCGCACGCGGTTGATGGTGGCACGGTGCATATGCTCAATGAGGGTAAGAGCATGTAGGGTAAAACGAGTGAGGAAGAATGGGAGGTCCCTGTGCGACGATGCGGCAGGCAGCGGAAAGAATAATGGGATCGCTGCTGCGCTAGTCAAGGAAGTAGGTCGGGGGCCTGAACCGACCGAGTCTCCTGCTTCGGATGCCATGTCGGGCCGCGGGGCCGCATGGGTCAATCTTGGCTAGTAGGATGCTCAGTGGCGGGCCCAGGCAGGAACAGGGATAGGCTCCCTGAGCTGGGTCCGGCGAGGAAGCAACTGCGAGGCTGTTTGCAACATGAATGATACGTGGAGTCACCCCCGAACTCTCAAGCGGTCCGACACTGGTTGTTGTAGCTGCTGGCTCCCCCTAGGGCTGGGTGCCACTACGGGTGCGTACCTGTGGTGGCGGGGTAAGCCCCGCACCAACGACTGCGTTTATCGGCTACGAGGGAGCTTCTGTGACTCGGTTCTTATGATCTTCTCCTGCATGTATTGGGAATTAAGCGATGTTGAGCATGGAATCGGGCGACTCGTCACCCGAGTGTGGACTGCTCGCAGGGTGGGTTGTGGTGGCACCTGTGCCCAACTCATAAGTATTAGCGTGGATTCCCTTATCCACGCGACTCGAACGCTAACGCCCGCATTCATCTGGGACGCATGCCGCTGCGTCATGTTGGGCCCGTGCTAGAAACTGACCCGAACGGTCGGTCTAATGGAGGGACTCAGTCTTACTCCTGTGGCCGATTCACCGGACAGTGCCGAATACGGGTCTGCGACCAGGGGGTGCGGGTGGAAGGGAAGGGGCGGATAGTACGACGCGGTGGTGTGGTCAGGCTGGTCCGCGGCCTGGGTAGCCACCAACTCGGTGATGCGAGACGGCGAGAGGGGCCACTAGGCTATCCGCTTTGACTCCCGGACAGGTCAGGTGCACCTGGAACCCTATTGGTCTTTTGGAGTTGGTGGTATGATCTTCGGACTAGCGAGGCGGTGCAGGGGTCTGCCTGGTAGGTGTACTATCACTGGAGCGTGGATCCGGAGCGGTATGGGGAGCCGTTCCGGCTGCTGGTGCGGGCACGTCGGTTGTTCCGAATCGACCATGTGTCGAAGGTCCGGCTCGGAGCGCCTTGGGTCTGGGTGTGATGCGAGCCTCCGTTGTAACGAGATACTCGGTTGTGGGACCTGCGATGCCTCAGGCTGTGGGGTACGTTAAGGACCCTGACCGGATACGATCGCACATCGGTGAGTGTACGCTCCGCCGAGGGGTCCCGTGTGGGACAACTTGGGGAGGTTCTGAGCAGGGCTAGAGGTATGCGAGACTGTGGCCTGTGGGACCGGACGGTGGCGATGGGAAGTAGCCGATGTCACTGCACGTGGTGGTGACCGGCTTAAGAGCAGCTTCCCTATTTGGCGCCTTGTGAACCGTTGGACTCACGTGAAGGGTCATCCGCTAGAGCGTAGGGGTGTCCCTATGGCGGGCATCGGCAGGTGGTGATCAGAGCCTACTGGGACAGTCCAGGTCCCGAAGTTGGTGAAGTAAGGCTGGATGGGAAACAGCTGAGCGGATCTTTCCGTTCTCGATAGGACTGAGGGTCCCTCTGGAGCGTGATTCTTTTCGGCCCCAATGGATCCCCGGCGCTGCAGTTGCTGCGTTTGATGTGCGGGCAGTCGGAGGGGGATTCGGGGCCAACTGGGAAGGAGCGACTCCGGTTGGATTGGCTGCGCTTGGAGTGAGGTTTTCCGTTATGGTTGGCTTACTAGAAGACGCAAATTGGAGATGGGTCCGGAACCGTGTAACGGCGGTCCGCCCCAGCGAGTGTCTGGGTGCGCTACCTCCGGGAGCGGGGATGGCTAGGGCGGTGGTTGGTAACAGAGGGCCGGAAACGGGGTCTCGATATGATTAAACTGCGGTTCTAATGTCCCATTTCGTGATAATGCGACGTATGGTGGACTGTCCGCAAACCATGCATAACGCTCATGTTAGATTGACAGCCTTGACGAGCAAATATAAAACTCGAAAAGCTGACCGGTGTCGCGGTGACGGCTTCGCCGGCGCTGCGCGCCGGCTCCGCCGGTGTAGCCAAATGCCTCGTCATCTAATTAGTGACGCGCATGAATGGATGAACGAGATTCCCACTGTCCCTACCAACCATCTAGCGAAACCACAGCCAAGGGAACGGGCTTGGCAGAATCAGCGGGGAAAGAAGACCCTGTTGAGCTTGACTCTAGTCTGGCACTGTGAAGAGACATGAGGGGTGTAGAATAAGTGGGAGACCGCACCACCCAAAACGGACCTCAACCCTCCGCGGTCGCGGCCGCAGGTGAAATACCACTACTCTTATCGTTTCCTCACTTACGCGGTGAGGCGGGAAGGCGAGCGACCCCGCGCGGGGCGCTCTCGATTCTGGTTCCAAGCGCATGACATACGGCAAGCGGGGGTGCGGGTCACCGGCGTCGCCCCTTCGCGGGGGCGGCGGCGCCTCCCCCCCCTTGGCCCGGGGCGCGACCCGCTCCGTGGACAGTGGCAGGTGGGGATTTGACTGGGGCGGTACACCTGGGAGATTGTGTCTGTAGCAACGCTGATTAGCTAAAGAATGTAGTGTGGTGTGAATTAGCAGAAACAACTTTCGAACGGATCGAAATTCACTCATGGCTCAAATAACTACGGAAGTTATTTAAGTCTCTAACTGGTTCGGAGTTCCTTTTTACGCGGCCCGTCTAAAAGGGGAAGCGGGCCTGAGCCTTCGGTTGCATATTCAGTACAAATCCGCGCACAACGAAGTAATTAATATACAAAACACATTTATTGAAGAAACATGGAATAGAATTACAAATCTCAATTACTCCAGAAACTGAACAACTTCACTCACTGATACCCGTGTTAATAAAATCATTCAATCCCAGAACAATTCGATTGCAAAACACAGTTCATAAAAAAGGGAAGAGGTAAATACCAGTTGCGTGCTATTTTTGGTGGAAGCAAAGTCGAGTGATCAGTTCGATCTTGCTTCTAAAATCCAAATTAGAGAAACAGGCTGGCCACGAGGAAGCCGGCGGCCCGATGACTATTCCCCCCTCTCGCTAAAATACATAAAAACGGTCATCTTCACCAATTTCTCGTTTAAAGTTGTCCAGTCCAATTTTTAGGAGTAAATCCAAGTTAATTTCAGTCCAGTGATCCTGCGTCTCACACAAAGATCTTTGGGACTTTGGAAAAAATCTTGAAACTCCTCCGGGCCTCTTCACGTATGAGAGCTCTTTTGGGGGGAAAAGCCCTGAAGCTGCTCCTGCAGGACCTTTTATAGACCTCTCCGTCCCCCCCCTCCCCTTTCTTTTCTCCGGTACTTTCCCTATAGGGTAAGACTGCCCAGTTTTCCCACGCCTATAGAAGGGACTGGCCAGCTTTCTCACGCCTATAGAGGGAACTGGCCAGTTTTCCCACACCCATAGAGGGAACTGGCCAGCCTCCCCACGCTTTGTTATCTGTGGCCTTCAGCAGCTGTTTCCGTCCTGACCACGCAGTACTTTCCACCAAATGCACAGCTAGTGGTAAAACCTTTCACTTCCCCTTTTCACCCTTGACCTAATTTATGTCACGCCACTATTCTCATAGTGACGGGTTTCTTGATCGAATTGACAAATAATATTGCTTAAAGCGGTTACAGAATACATTTTTAGCCAAGCAAAGAAATAAAAATAAAAATCACATTTGTTCTTCCCCAAACAACTTATGTCACGCCACTATTCTCATAGTGACGGGTTTCTTGATCGAATTGACAAATAATATTGCTTAAAGCGGTTACAGAATACATTTTTAGCCAAGCAAAGAAATAAGAATAATAATCACATTTGTGCTTCCATGCGTGACTCACAGTCTGACACCGTGTTCCTTTTTTATATCCATTTTAACCGGTTTAGCTTATTCTGGCCCCTCTATTGGTCTCCCGTTTTGGTCTGGCGCCATCTTTTGGACAAATTTGGAATTTCAGCTCTGCCAATTCCTTCCTGTGACCAATCCATATTCTACCATTTGCACCATCTCTACCCCCATGTTACATGACACCCCGCAGAGGTCGTTCCCTTTCCTCAACCAGCCGTCTTCTCTCACAGTTGGTTGACTCGTCCTCGACTGTGATCAAATACCTTGAAGCACGTTGATTGCCGCTTTGCTGCCGAACAAATGCAACTAAACCTTTGCTAACTTTATCTACTTGGTAAATTAACACACAATAACAATAAGTAACTTGTCCTAAACACCTCAACACACCTTAAGCAAACGTGAGGTAACTGGTATGCAGTTCTTTAAACAAACATTGAGTAAATATGGGATAACTTTTATGCAACTACTTCTAACTGTATATAACCCTTAACAAAGAAAACAGGTCTGCAATCTATGAACCAAACCTACAGCGAAATGAAAAGGAATGAAGTTCCTGTGAATCAAACAAAGAACATGGCACCTATGCAAATAAGCCCTGCTTATTGTTAGTGGAGGCCTCTTACGGGAACAAAAACACACAGACAACATAAGGACAGGAAGGATACAAATGGCTGACAGGGATCAAAAGACATCCCTATCACATAAAAGGAAGAACCTAGATAAAAGGAAAGATAAACTCGTAAAGGCGAGGCCTCCAGGTCTGGCAGGCCAAGGCTTCACTTAAAATTAATCCAACAAAGACCCTGAGGAGCGTCAACCCCCGTAAGGCCCCTTGCCCCGACAACATTCCTGGGCATGTGTTCAGGGAATGTGCAAGTCAGCTGGCTGGGGTCATCACAGACATTTTTAACACCTCGCTGGGCCAAGCCACAGTGCCAGCGTGCTTTAAGACTGCCTCCATCATTCCGGTGCCGAAGAAACCTCAAATCACCTCATTTAATGATTACCGGCCTGTTGCACTGACTCCGATCATGATGAAGTGCTTCGCGCTGCACCGCGCTGCACCGCGCTGCACCGCGCTATGGTGCTGTAACGCGCTGCACTGCGCTGCACTGCGCTGCACCGCGCTGCGATGACAGGGCGCTGCACCGAGAGGGCAACGTGTCGAGAGGGCGCGCGCGTGCGCTGTGCGGAAGGGCACTGTTCCGAGAGGATGCCGCGAGGCGAGAGCAGCGCCTGACTATTGGTGCGGCACCCTCTTGGTGCAACCCCTCGACACTGCACGCGCGCCTTCTCGGCGCAAGGCCCTCTCGGCGCAGGGCCCTCTCGGCAGTACGCCGAGAGGGCGCGCGCCGAGTGGTCGCTGTGTTGCATCAAGAGGGAGCTGTGCCGCGGCAAAACGGGCCACACGGCGAGAAGGCACCGCACCTAGAGGCCACGCGCCGTGAGGGCGCCACGCTGAGAGGACGCTGCACCCAGAGGGCCCTGCACCAAGAGGGTGCTGGACCGAGAGGGTGCGCGTGCTGTTAGCGCTGCGCCTAGAAGGCGGGCCCAGGGTGCGCCAAGACGGCGCACGCGTGCTGCACCAGGAGTGCACTGCGTCGACAGCACAGGCACGCTGCGCCGAGAGGGCGCTGCACTGACAGGTCAACCGCGCTGCGCAGAGTGCGCGCTGCACTCATTGAACGTGCGCGCGCTGCGTTGCGAGTGTCTAGAGGGCGCCGTGCTGCATCAAGAAGGCGCCACGCTGCGATGACAGGACGCCGCGTCTCGCCGTGCCGAGAAGGCGCTATGTTGCGTCAAGAGAGCGCAGCTCTGAGTGGACGACACGCTGAGAGGACACCGCACCGAGAAGGCGCCGCACCGACAGTGTGCGAACTGTGCAGAGAAGACACGAGCCCTGCGCGCATTTCGCGTGCTGCGCCGGCAGAGTGGACCGAGGGTGTAACGCACCGAGAGGGCGCCGCGCTGAGAAGGCAACGTGCCGAGAGAGTGCCGCGTTGCGCCGAGAGAAAGCTGTGTCGTGCCAAGAGAGTGACACGAGGATGCCGAAAGGTTGCCACGCCGAGGGTGCCGTGCTGCGCCACATCGACAGAGAGCCGCGTCGATAGGGTGCCGAACCATAGCGAAAGCGTGCGGCACGGCGCCACGAGGACGCCGCGGATAGAGGGAGCCGCTGCGAGAAGGCGCCGCACCGAGAGAGGTCACGGCGGGAGGGCGCCGCGCCAAGAAGGCGACTGCATGTGCCGCGAGAGGGCGCCCTCGCAGTGCCCTCACAGCGCCCAAACGCTGCGGTGCAGCACCCTTTCGGCACAGGGGGGCGCCCTGTCATCCCAGGTACCTCTTGGCGGGGCACGGCGCCCACTCGCTGTAGCACCCTCTCGGTGCAGCGCACGCACCCTCTCGGCGCAGCGGACTCTCGGCGCAGTGCGTGCGTGTCCTCTCGGCGCACACTTGGCGCGGCTTCTCGCAGCAGCGCTCACAGCGCGGGATCCCTCTCGTCGCAGCGCTCTCTTGACGCAGCGTCCTCTTTGCGCAACACCCTCTCGGCGCAGCGCTCTTGCCGCACAGCTCCCTCTCGCCGCAATGCACCCTCGTCCCGCCATCACAGCGCAGTGTGCACAGCGCGCGTATCTCGCACAGCGCATGCAGCGCGCGCGCCTCCTCGACGCAGCGCGGCACCCTCTCGGTGCGGCACTCTCTTGCCGTGCGCTCTCTCGACGAGGCGCCTTCTCGTGGCGGTGCCCTCTATCCACGGCAACCTCGTGGCGCCCTGCCACACCCTTCCACCATGGCGCGGCGCCCTATTGGCGCGGTTCTCTCTCGGCGCGGCGCAGCAGGGCGCCCTCTCGGCGCAGCAACCTTTCGGCATCCTCACGTCAATCTCTCGGCGTGACACAGCTTTCTCTCGGCACGACACAGCGCTCTATCTGCACGGTGCCCTCTCAGCGCAACGCCCTCTCGGCGCGTCACACCCTCGGCCCACTCTGCCGGCGCAGCGCGCGGAGCGCGTGCAACGCTCGTGTATTCTCTGCGCAGTTCGCACCCTCTCGGTGCGGCACCCTCTCGGTGCGGCGTCCTCTCAGCGCAGTGTCCAACCAGAGCGGCGCACCCTTGACGCAACACGGCGCCTTCTCGGCGCGGCGTGACACGGTGCCCTGTCGGAGCAGCGTGGCGCCTTCCTGGTGCGGCACGGCGCCCTTTAAACACCGTGCCCTCCCGGCGCAGCGCACGCGCGTTCTCTGGGTGCAGCGCATACTCTGCGCAGCACGCTTGACCTGTCAGCACAGTGCCCACTCGGCACAGCGTGCCTGTGCTGTCGACGCAGTGCACTCCTGCTGCAGCACGCGTTCGCCATCTTGGCGCACCCTGGGCCCGCCCTCTAGGCGCAGCGCTAACAGCACGCGCACCCTCTCGGTCCAGCACCCTCTTGGTCGAGGGCCCTCTGGATGCAGCGTCCTCTCAGCGTGGCGCCCTCACGGCGCGCGGTCTCTAGGTGCGGTGTCTCTCGCCCCAAGGCCCATCGCCACGGTGCGGCTCATTCTCGGTGCAGCATGGCGACCTCTCGACGCGAACCCCCTCGGCGCACCGCTCGGGCCCTCTAGCTGCTGCGCCCTCTCGGCGCCGCGCAGTGCCGTTTCGGCGCAGCGCTTGCAGGTCAGCGCTCGCAGCGCGTGCACCCTCTGAATGCAGGGCCCTCTCAGCACTGCGGCGAGAGGGAGCACGAGCTGCTAGCGCGGCGCTTGCAGCGCTGCGACAAAAAGGCACTGCGTCACACCGCGCCAAGAGGACGCCGCGGCGAGACCCGGCACATTATCCTCTCGGTGCAGCCCATGTGCCCTCCCGGCTCATTGCCCACTCGGCGTAGCGCTCTTGGCACAGCGCCGAGAGGGAGCCTCGCCAAGTGGGCACTGCGCCGAGAGAGCTCGCGTGCTCCGCCGAGAGGATGATGCGCCAAAGGGCCCACACGCTCCGCCAACAGGGCGCCGCGCCGAGTTGCCGCTGCGGTGAGAGGACTACCCGCCATGAGGGTGCTGCGCCATGAGGGCGCTGCCCGTTTGGGGCGCCCTCGCGGTGCACTCACGGCACCCTTTGCAGCACCCTCGTGGCACCATCTCCGTCTCTGCGCAGCGCCAACTCGGCGCAGCACCGTCTCGGCGCAGCACGCGCGCGCGCCCTCTCGGCGCCGAGAGGACCTAGTGCTAGGAGGGCCCCGCGCCTAGAGGGCGCGCGCGCTGTGCCACAAGGGCCTGCGCACTCCGCCGACAAGGCGCCGTGCCGACAAGGCGCTCCGCCGAGAGGACTACGCGCAATGAGGGTGCTGCACCATGAGGGTGTCGCCCATTTGGGGCGCCCTCCAGGCTTTGCAGCACCCTCGGGGCGCCCTTGCGGCATGCTCTCCGCCTTCTCGGCGCAGCGCCAACTCGGCACTGCGCCGCCTCGGCGCAGCACGCGCGCGCACCCTCCCGGCACCGAGAAGACGCAGTGCCAAGAGGGCCCTGTGCCGAGAGGGTGCGCGCGCTGCGCCAAAACGGCCCGCGCGCCCCGCCGACAGGGCGCAGCGCTGTCTCAGCGCAGCACAATCCGTTCCAGAAGGCGGTTCGAGAAGTGAATTGGTCAAATTCCGAATCTATTTTTCCCATTACAAATAGTGGAAAAAGATTTAATCCGTTCCAAGACTAAAACAAAACACCTTTTTTAAGCATGTTTTAAGTTGGACTATTTTGTCCGATCACCCAACTGCAGCGCACCACCAAACGCGCAACCTTAGGACGCCGCCGACGGCAACACTGCATTATTCAAGAAGAAAATAAGACAAATATTCTTAAAGTCCTTATGTACAAACCAAAATTTAAGTCGACCTCAGGGTGCAGGGAGCTTAATTTGGTCTGATCAGGCAACCGCAGTGCGCCGGGCACTATCTGTCGCATTGCTTTAAGAGCATCTTTGTGTTTCAGGATGGCTTTACTGCTCCCACTTGCTTTCTTTAGAGGCATGATTGGAGTTTAATACAATCCTCAAAGTAACGAAAATACAATAATGAGCGGAGTCCGTCTGCATCCGGGCCGTGCAGTCCGATTTTCTCGGGTCCTTTCAGCTCATCTCGCGAGGGTCGACCGCCGAATTTTGTTTGACAACCGAAGCAAAGAAATCTCGAATTTTTCGTTTGAATTCTGATTTGTTCGAGAACCGGGACATTCCAAAACCGAGGTTTGACTGTAACAGTAAATATATTGGAGCAAACCGGATGTGAGCGAACGCTGGTGCGTCTTGCTGCCGCTGTTCTCCAGTCATTTTCTTTAAAGATTTGCTCTAATATTGTGCACATTCTGCATTAAACCACAAAACCTTGATGGATGTGGTACTGTTTGGCTTCATTCTGGGTTAACTTCCTGGCGGACCTGTCTGTCTGGAGCGTGTCTTTGACCGCCTTGATCAGGGGTCGGCAACCCAAAATGTTCAAAGAGCCATATTGACACCCCCCCCCCCCCCTCCAAAAAAAAGAAATAACTGTCTGGAGCATCAAAAATCTAAATGCTTTTTATAAGCATATAATACATGAACTATTTTTGGCCCAGCCATCGCGGTAAGAGCCGGTGCAGACGGATAAATACGGAGGACAAATATAAGGCATAGACATGAATTTGGTTTGGCCTGCATGTGATCACCTTTGTGAATGAGCTCCTGCCATTTATGGATTGCACACAGGTGTGTAACCACACCCACACTCACTGGATCACAGGGTCAATTAGGGACATGACATATCCATAGTCCATAGTTCAGTTACCAAATAGAAAACATACAAATTTCTCCATCCTGACTTTATCAACAGACTTAGTAAAAACATCGGCCACTATATCACCCGTAGGGCAATAGAGAAAAAGAATTGTGCCTTCTGAAATAACAGAGCGAACAAAATGGTATCTGATGTCATTATGTTTGCATCGCTGTCGACACACAGGGTTTTTGGAGAGAGCAATAGCACCCTGATTGTCCTCAAAAACAGTCACAGGTATAAAGTTCAAAGTATTGTCCATTCCTTTCAATAGGTTAACCAGATATAAGCTTTCTTGAGTTGTTGCAGACAGAGCCATGTATTCGGCCTCACAGGTAGATAAGGCGACTGTGGGCTGTTTCTGAGATTTCAAGGAAACAATAGCCCCAGCCTCAGACAAACTAAAGCAGTAACCAGTAACACTGCGCCGGTCATTCTGGTCAGCTGCCCAGTCTGCATCACTATAGGCAACAAGCTTCAAGTTTACATTTTGCTTTTTATAGCACAACTCCTGGTCCAGAGTGCATTTCAAACATCTCAGAACATGTTTAGCTGCCACCCAGTGCTGTTCTTTAAGTTCAGACAAGTATTGGGATAATTTACCAACAACAAAACTTCACAACATTACTCACTGCAAGAAAATCGTCAACCCAAATAATCACCAGGATTCTGTCATTTCCAACATTTTTACAGTAAAAACAATAGTCAGCAATATTTTGAACAAAACCATTTTCAATAAGGAAATTGTGTAACATCCTATTTCAGTTTCATCTTGACTGTTTCAAACCATACAGTGTCTTATTGATCTTACGCACTAGTTTCTCTCCTGTTTTAGATTTAACCTCAAACACTTCAGGCTGCTCCATGTAAATCACACAGTCTGTAGAGCATGGAGAACTTCTGTTTTAACATTCATCAAATGTAGCACTAAATTGTACTGTACTGCGAGCTGCATCAAAATAGGAACAGAAGTCATATCAGCAGTTGGTGAGAAGGTTTCATTATAGTCTAATCCTGCCACTTGACCACAACCTTTTGCTACATATCTGGTAAAGTCGTCAAAGTAAAAGTATCGTTCTCTATTAGAGAGTCCATTTCCTCTTTCATAGCTTTGGCCCACTGCTTATAGTCTAATCCTGCCACTTGACTGTAACCTGCTCGTCAAAGTAAAAGTATCGTTCTCTATTAGAGACTCAATTTCCTCTTTCATAGCTGTGGCCCACTGCTTTGATTTAAAAGAGCTCAAAGCTTCTTTGGGGTTCGTAGGGCATCACAAGTCACACGATAACAATAATCAATACTTGTGAATGCTTCATCACATTTGACCTCATAATCACAATCTGAATAATATAGAGGGGCTCTCCTCTCGCTTTGGATAACGACCACTCTGGCTGCTCTCACCATCACATTTTAAGTTTGAATCACAAAACTCTATTTTTACATCAGGTGGGATATGTTGTGTCTCATCCGGTTTTGGTTGTGGGGTCTCCACCCTCTTTCTAGACTCAAAATGTTCATACAGGTCATCTGAGTGTCACATTCAATAAAACTTTTTGTAACAAACTTCACCAGTCTATCTTTGGTTACTTTCTCTGTCTCTGGATAGAAAATAAGATATGCTGAACTGTTTTGGTCGTAGCAAACAAATTCATATGAATATCAGAACCCGTACCATTTTTATAGATGAGCTGATTCTGTCCCTCCTTGAAGATGACTGTCGCTCCTTGCGCTGTAGCCGATTTAACAGAAAAGAAGATTATGGCACATAGAGCGCCTCCATCAGGAACATATCCACAACGCTGCCTTTACCGTCTCTCAGGCGCAACTTGGCGTGCGTGAGTGCACCGACCGCCGGAAGTCGAATGAGGCTCCGCGATCTCATCCGCGGTGCTTATAAAGTGCCGATCCGCTCGGCTGGAGCTATTTTCGGCCCCCTGGCGCGTGCACACCGCCTCCCGGTGGTGCCGGGCGGCGTGCGTGAGTGCACCGGCCGCCGGAAGTCGAATAAGGCTCCGTGATCTGATCCACGGTGCTTATAAAGTGCCGATCCGCTCGGCTGGATCTATTTTCGGCCACTTGGCGCATGCGCACGCCATCCCGGTGGTCCCGGGCGGCGTGCGTGAGTGCGCCGGCCGCCGGAAGTCGAATGAGGCTCCGCGATCCCATCCGCGGTGCTCATAAAGTGCCGATCCGCTCGGCTGGAGCTATTTTCGGCAACCCGGCGCGTGTGCACGGCCTCCCGGTGGTCCTGGGCGGCGCGCGTGAGTGCGCCGGCCGCCGGAAGTCGAAAAAGCCTCCGCGATCTCTTCCGCGGTGCTTATACAGTGCCGAGCCGCTCGGCTGGAGCTATTTTCGGCCACTTGGCTCGTGCGCATGGCCTCCCGGTGGTGCTGGGCGGTGCGCGTGAGCGCGCCGGCTGCTCCAAGTCCCGCGGAGGACCATCAGAGCTCCATAACGCCGGCCGGGGAGCCTAATAGTAATCACCCGGGCCTGCTGGAGCATTATTCGGCCACATCGCTTGTGCGCACGGCTTCCCGGTGGTGCCGGTCGCCTCCACGAACCGTTAAAAAATGTCAAATGAGCCGACCTCAAGAGAGTTATAGTTACACCCGCCGTTTGGCCGCTTAAAGTGTCATCGGACGCGGAGCAATGCGAGTGTGCGTGTGGTATATGGTTTTTGTTGCTTCGCTGGTCTCCAAAAAACACTCGGTGGTCGGTGGCTGGCTCCAGACAAATGAACACTTCAGGGACACACGGCTGATTGGGAAAAGAGTTTATTCAACCGACGTCAGAATGAAGTCTTTCCAAAAAGTTGAGTGGCCCCAAGGCATGGATGTAAAAAGCCCCCCAACCCCTGTCAGGCCTGTATCTTTTATACCTGGCAAGGAGGTGATGTCATGGCTTTGTGTACCAGCTGCGGTTTTCAATCTACTAGTTTACTTCAGTCCTAAAAAGGAGATCTTGACCAGCGCTGTTGGTGATGGACGACAACAGCCACTTTACCTTATTATTGCTGAAACTGAATTCTCCCTGACCAGCAAATATAGAATAGAATCGTATCACTGACGCCAGGTGGACATTCTAAGGCCACCTATAGAAATAGAGGGAATTCCAAATTACACTTCATTACCCCCTTCCGGGACAAAGTAATAGTCCCGGCCGGAAACGGTCCAACAAAAGATGACATCGGTAAAGGTCCAAACATCTTCCCCCAACCAAATTTTATATATGCTCACGTCTACAATTTGGCCCAAAAATCCTCAGCCTAAATCACGCTCAAGGCATGCTACGTAAGGTTATTTTAACTAGGAAAGCTCAAACTATTTAGTTTGCCAAGTGCTCCCTGACAACAATCTGAGGCCTCTCAGGAACCACAAGTAAAGAAAATTGAAGTCCACATTATACAAATGACGATACCACCCCCCTTAGGTAATACCCCTACAACGGTGACAAAATGCGAAGTAACAAATTTGGCGTGGCCCGTTAGAAGCCCCAAAAAGCTGCCGGCGCTTCCTCAAGAAAAAACCTCGCCAGTCTAATGACAAGGAAAAAGAGGAAGGCCCTTTCTACCATCCCCAGTGGTTCCCCTCACCTGGTGTCACCCAGGTGTAAGGAGCCCTGGCACATTACAATCCACAAAACAGTACGAGCTCACCAAACAGTATGGAAATGGAATGACATGTCCACCTATCACCAAACAGTGAAATTGTACCGTCACATGATCAACATGCCAGCAGGTAACAAAATGAGGTAAATAATATTGGAATAAACAATGAGATATATAGTAATGAGGTATCAAAACATGCTATTAAATCAAGCCTCCAAAACGTCGCCCACCCTTCTTCATGTGTAAGTGCGTGCCGAGGCAGAGTCCATTCCCCGAATCTTCAGCGATAGGACGTGCTGGGTATCACTGCCCAGGGCCTGCTGTCCATACAAAGTCCTTATGTCCAGGTCACTGTCCATAGAGTCCCTTGCACGGCCCCGGTCAGCATTCAGAGGTTCTGGAACGAATAAGAACTACCGCCAGTATCGAGTGATGACAATGGCACTAAACGCAAAACACATGCAACTTTGACACAAAAAAGATGGTAAACCGGTCACGGGCTGGGCAACAACATACGGTGGACCACCTTCCACTGGAATCATGCAACACATCACACAAAAAGTAAAATGAAAACCCAAGGAATTGGTGCTACGCCGATGTTCCCACTCCTTCATCCCCTATCTTTGTTTTTTCATTTTCATGTATAGCTCTATTTTTAGTATTTTTCTGAAGTTAATTCTCCTCTCCCATGCACTCCCCTTATCATTTTGTTATGTTTAATCCGAGTACCTGTCATTTACTATCATTTCATCAGAGTAAGTCAGATCAGTCTTACAGTCGATCGGGAGCAGCGGCATCTGGGTCTGGTCCCTTGGCATTACCACGCCTATCCACCGTAATACCATGGCCTTTGCGCAAGTCATTATCACAGTGCAAAAACAAAGCATCACACATAGTGATATCCCGAGCGCCCCCAACACCTGCGCCACTATCGTCCCCACAGGTCCCAGTCTATCCTGTATCCAGCTGATTGCTGACCAACCAGAGCCCCCAGACGGGCCAAAAGAATTTTGAATGACTTTAAGCGCGTCGATGATACTGGTAATGTCGTCGGTGTTATCTGGGATCAAAGTGTAGCAAGCGTCATCTGTCAAGTTTAGGGCTATGCACAACCCCCCTTGCCTCGCCAAGATATAATCCAAAGCCATGTCATGTTTAAGCAGGGTTAACCGATGGCTCTTTTGGGTAAGTGACAACTGTCGGAAGCCCTTGATCGTCTCATTCGCAAATCCCTGGAGGGTATACGTAATATTATCAATGTGATCTGCCAAAAATGTCACCCCATACCAGGGAAAGATCCCAAGGCCCCATTTTTCTCCCAAGCTAATTCTCCAATGGTACGCGTCCGTAGTGTGAAACTCTGCCATCTCCCTCTTGGCCCTGCTTGGGACCGCCTGATAAGTCTCCCCTTCTGGCTTGTGGCCCCTCTTTATTGTCATCACCTCAAACGGGAGCTTCAGGGTAGCAGAATAGCAGCAGCCCAACCATCCATAAGGCAAAAACAAATAAGCTTTAGTCCCACATACCCACCAGATGTCTCTAAGGTTACCTATGGTTGTGTTTCCAGGCACCGTGCGATTCTCCACCATCACCGTAATCGCGTTGTAGGAGTCGGGTAGAGGAAAGGTCACCGAATGGATGGCTCCCCTTTCCCCCCATGCTTCACCTGGGAATTGCATAGAGTAATAGTCGCAATCTGCCACCCCCATAGGCACCCCCGGACCACCGTGAGTCACAGAGCAAAAACAGGCGGGCACCTTTATAGATGGCACATCTATGGATTCTGGCACCGCAACTTGAATGTCCTCATGCACGGCGAGCATATTCAAGTAGGGAAGTTCACTTATCCACGCGCACACCCCTGTGGGCTTAAAAATCTTCCTGACCTGAGCGTCAGTTTCAGGTGCTTACCACGACTGTTCGTACACCAACCAAAGCAGTAGCCTAAGTTGGCAATCGTCGGATACCGGCACCGGAACAGTCTGAAAAACAGCTTTCAGCGTACTTGGTGATTTTACCCTTACCAAGTACGGCCCACTCACTGCCTTGAACGACTTGATCGAATGCACTATCAGTTGATACCACATGTTTCTTCCTGCCCATTCGTCAACCCCCAGTAATGCCAAAGCATCGAACCCATAAGCCTTCCAAGCAGCTTCCTGTCTTGCCATAGCATGCAAATTGGTTCGCACCTCCGCCGGGGACCAGTCCGAGTCCGCAAACGCTTCGTGGACGGTTCCTGGAACATCAGGCATCGGCTTTACCGCCTCCACCGTTGTCATGAGCGTCCCCGACGCGGCCGACTGTGTTTCAATGTTGTCGCCAATCGTTGTCATGGATACAATGTTAATTTTGATTGTGACTGCCTTCTCCGTCTTAACATACTCCGTGACTGGGCTGTCTGGTTGTAGGCTTTCATTTCGTCCTCCAAAATTGACAGGCTTGGACCTTTCCCACTGGTACGCAAAAACGGTGAAGGCATGCGTCTACCAGTTACCAATTCATGTGGGGTCAAATGCAAATCGCGGAGTTCACTCGACCGGCAAACCATCAGTGCCAGTGGTAAGGCATCTATCCAATTCAAGCCTGTATGTTGACAAATTTTGGAAATTCGATTTTTTATGACGCCGTTCATTTTTTCACAAATGCCTTGGCTTTGTGGATGATACACTGCTCCGAGCCGCTGTTTAATTCCCAATTTTTGCATTATGATTTTGACCGTTTTATCCACAAACTCTCTCCCGTTATCTGAAGAAATCCTATGATGCAGACCCCATCTGCTGATAACTTCGCGGCACAGAAACTTGGCCACAGACTGAGCATCTTTCCGTTTAGTTGGACAGGCCTCCGGCCATCTTGAGAACCGGTCTATGACCACCAACATGTATCTTTTCCCTTCGACAGGTTGTATCATGTCGACAAAATCCACCACTAGTTCTCTCATGGGGCCATTAGGAGTCGGGATGTAACCCGTGGGGGTGGCTACCCCTCTTCTCACATTGTTTTTCAAACAAATTGCACACTTTCCAATTACCTGGTCGATTTGTTCGAGCAAATATGGCGCCCAAAACCCGTATTCTGCGGTTATTTTTCTCTTTACCTCCCCCCTTGACACATGGGCCAACCCATGTGTCTCCTGGATTAACAGTCCCAGCAAATCTGGCGGCGCCACTACCAGACCCTCGTGATTTCTCCACAGTCCAGTAGGGTCTTGACTCGCCCCCCTTTGCTCCATTGGGTTAAGGGCTGCTTGCATTAAGATTACATCTCTGAGTGTGACCCTGTCTTCGAGGTCGACCTCATGCGTAACTAACAAAACTTTCCCCTTCTGGCTGCCTTTCGTGACAGCCCTGGCTGCCTCGTCCACCATTCTATTTCCCTGCGTGACTCTGGACGCATCGGAATTGTGGGCAGCACATTTTGCAATGGCTATTTCTCTAGGTTTCATCATGGCCACCAGCAGCTTCATTATCTGCGCATGATGCTGGATGGGGGAACCGTCAGTCTTCTTGAACCCCCGATTCCTCCACACAGCATCAAACAGGTGGCACACACTATGCGCATATGCCGAATCTGTATAGATTGTCACTCTTTCCCCTTCTGCGAGCAAGCACGCTTCTGTTAACCCCAGCAGTTCAGCAAGTTGGGCCGAGGCCGGTTGTGGCACCACTTCGGCTTTGATCGTTACAAACTCAGGTCCCTGCGCTTGCACGACCGCATAGCCGGCGCATAAATTTTCCCCGACTCGATAACAAGAGCCGTCTGTCCAAAGTTCGAGATCCGCCTCCCTTAGGGGGATGGCTTGCAAATCAGACCGCAGTCTAGAGTATTTTTCCGACTCATGCAAACAATCGTGGGGGTCCCCATCCTCTGAAGTTGGCAAAAACTCAGCTGGGTTTACAGTAGTACACCTTGCTAGAGTGGCATCCTCTTGCTCCAAAAGCCTGTAATAGTCCCGGAGCTGGGGCTCTGTCAAGGTGTACTTGCCATGGTTCAACAGAGTCCGAAGACTATGGTGAGTAAGAATTGTTACAGGATAGCCCATGGTGATAGCAGAGGCTTTGTCATACATCAAATAGACTCCAACCACAGCTCTATAGCATGGCGGCAGGCCCATCTCCACCTTGGAGTAGGATGTCGAATAATAGGCCACAGGTTGGGGTCCAGACCCCGTGCCTGTAGGCTGACAAAGAATTGCACATGCAAACCTACCCCCCGCCGAGCTTGACGTGAATAACACAAACTTTTTGGAGCAATCTGGTAAAGCCAATGCCGGAGCCTCTTGCAACCTTGCTTTGACTGTTTCAAACGCCACATGGCCATCCTGTGTCCAATCCAGCGTGGCGTGGAGATCATTATTGCCTGTGTCTTTGATCATAGCTCTTAGCGGCCCTGCCAATTTGGCGTATTCTTCGACCCAAGAGGCCGAATATCCCGCAATTCCCAGAAAGGTTAACATTTGCCGAACAGTTCTGGGTTTCGGAGCCGTTCGTATTGCCTCCAAATGGCCATCTGAGATACGTCTGTCCATACGATATTTTCTGGCCCAAATAGTCAACCTGTTTTTGACAGTATTGTAATTTCTTTTGAGACACTTTATGACCATTTTCTGCCAAAATTTGCAACAGTTTGATCGAGTCTTTGTGACACGTCTCGACATCCGCTGCACAGACAATAATGTCGTCCACATATTGAATAACAGCGCTCTGCACCTGTCTTTCGAGCCCTTCGAGATCATCTTTCAACACTTTGTTAAACACATGAGGGCTATGTTTGTAACCCATAGGAAGTCTCTGATACTGATAAAACTGTCCTTTGAACATGAACCCGAACAGTCCTTGTGATTCACTACTGAGTGGGACACTGAAAAAGGCGCCACAAAGGTCCACCACAGAGAAGCATTCCGCATCCGGCGGAATCTGTGCCAGCAGGGTGTGCGGATCTGGCACATCGGCTACATTGTCAATCACCACTTCGTTCACGGCTTGAAGGTCATGTACTAGCCGATGGGTGTTGTCAGGCTTTTTCAAGGGCAGTATTGGCGTATTACTAAGAGGGGTCTGCGTTATCCTTAACACATTTGCCACGAGCAATCCTTCGATCTGTGTTTCAATCCCCCGCACTGCTTCCTCCTTCAGGGGGTACTGTGTTTTCCATGGAGGTCTGCAGCCTGGCCGAAGATCCACTTTTACCAGTTGTGCTGATTTTACAAGTCCAATATCCGTACTATGGCGAGACCACAGGTAGTCAGGGACCTGTTGTAGCATGTCCTCTTTGAGTTGATCTGTCGTCATACTGAGGATGGAGTCGTGCGACAGCTGCACCGTTTGGGGCTGTCCATGTCCATGCGCTGAAACCATGATTTTCATGAAACGTTTATCAACACTCACAGAGCATTGTTTCCTCCCAGCGGGGAAAACTTGAGTGTTTCCGCCTCCGCCATCATTTCTCCTACATGTTGCTGCTCCCAATCTTCTGCTATCAACAAAGTCACATGTGGGATGCTATTCTTGACTTTAAATTCCTTGTCAATGAATCCGTTTCTCTGGATTTTCATGGCCACTCCCTGTGGTCCCAGGATAATGCAAGTGCCGTTCAATTGCACTTCTTGAGGTTGCTGACACAACCACTCTTCTGCCTGTGCCTGCGTTAGGTCTTTGTGATATTGTAGCGTGCAGTGGAATGGGTACTCTAGGGTCCTTGCTCCTGGTCTATTGGAGCGGATAAACTTTTCCCACTTCTTGTATGGCTCCAACAGGTTGTCGCTGACATCTCCCACCCAAAATACAGTGGGCGTTGACTTCCCGGACCTTGACTGCGTCATCACCTCGTGGCACGTTTTGTATGGTATTTCAACCTCACATCCATCGGGAGAACACTTTATGGTACAGTTCAATCCACACAGGGCATCTCTGCCGAGGAGGGCAATAGGTGTACGGTTTGACACCAGGACTGGAATTTTTATTGTGTGGTCTTGCCAGCAGAGCTTTACTTTACCCTATTGTCCGCACAAAATGACCGAACATGGGGAGATGTGTAGCGTCTTCGGGCCGGATACAAGTGAAAGCCGCTCCGCTGTCAACCATAGCTGTCAAAGGCTGATCATTTACTTTCACTGTTATTGTTGGCTCCTGTTCCGGACTTGACACTACCAGCTGACATCCCCCCTTAGGGCACTCTGGGCACCCCTAAAATCCAAGCTCTGGTCCCCCAAAGGGTTTACCGGGCCCTGAGGCCTTTGGCCTCGTGGTTTGATTCCCCCTCTGAAGCCACCTCCAGATGAGTTGTTATAGGGCCTATCACACTGGCGAGGCATGTGGCCTGGTCGTCCGCAATTATAGCACGCATTAGGTCTCTGTTGTAGGCCCCCCGGGAGATTAGGCCTTCCTGCCCGTCCTTTGTCTCCACGGGCCGTGGCTCCCCAGAGATGGGCCGGTCTGTTTCCCCTTTGAGGGGCTGGGCTGAAGGGCACCGCCATGGCTGCCTGCGGAGTTAGGCCATGCGGGGACGTGGGCTGTAGTATGATTTGTTGCGGTGGAGCTTGCACCACGACTGTCTGCTTCTTTTCCTTTTTATTGTCCACGAGCTGCACTTGGTTCAGCCTCCTCACCACTTCTTGGTCCTGCTCCTTTTGAGCCATCTCCTTCTTGCGGAACCAATCAACTTGATGAGCGATGTGATCAGTGTAGACATTAGTCGCCATGCTTCCCAGTCCCACCACTTCAGCCAGTTTGCTCCTCACTTGCACGGGCAGGCCCTTTTGGATCTTATCCCGCAAGATAGATTTTTCCATTTGGGTTGTATCTGGATCATTTCCTGTGATGTGTCTCCAAGTCTGATATGCTCTTGCCACGTATGAGCGTGCGTTCTCTGTCAGTCCCAGGGGTTCGAGCACAATATTATCAGGGTTTGCATTGGTCGGGTACGCTGCCTTCAGTGCTCCCCACATCTGGCCTCGGACTGCTGCAAACCGGTCAGTGTCATTTGCTGATGTTGTAGCAAAGCGATGTAACCCTGCTTTTCCCAAAATGTCTTTCACGGTATGAACTCCTACCACGTTAGCCAGAAGCCTCTTAATGTCTCCTACCGCGAACTGGGTTCCCACCATGCACTCCTCCAATTTGGATATCCAAGGGTGTGCTCCGTCTTGAATGGTGGGCAGCTTCTCAAGGATGGCTGACATATCGGAATTCTGCCCCTTAAGACCGGCTGTCTCAATTGATATTTGATCCGGTGTACTCCGCCCACGCTATTTCTGTACCCGCACTCAACTTATGTTGGAGATGACACCTTGTTTGAAAAGCGATTGTTCACAAGTTTACGATGATCAGTCTGTAGTCAGTCTGCTATGCAATCCCTGTTCCCAGGTTAGAGTGAAATGCAAGAGTTTGTGGACAAAATCACACTGGCCTTAAGAATTTGAATGCGACGCTCCACGAAACTCTTCTCCAGACAACTTGGAAGTTCAGTCTGTGTCTCTTTGTCCCCCTGGAGAAACGGATGTATCCGCCGTCTCAGGTTTTTTATGTAAACAGAAAATCAGAAGTATTGAGGAGAGCCACAGAGAGCAATATCAATAATTGGTTTTCAATTTTATCATTCTGTCTTTAATTTAAATTAACAAGTTGGGCTTTTCTTCAACTCCAATTTCTCATTGCTCCCAGAGGGTCTAGGGGGCGCCAGCTGACCCTAGTAGGGTCCCTCATTATTTACGAGGGGGCCACACTCTTGCTTGAGATACATACATGCACATCTATATTAGTGTCGTATTAGGTAGCATTCCCATGCTTCTTGTTTCTGCTGTTAGACAGCTGTGGCACATTAATTCTCCTGGGTTGCAATTACCGCAGGACCTCCACTGTTGGTCATGCATTCTTTTGCTCCTTCAGCATGCCGTCCTCCATCATTCTGTCACATTTCCTCGCTACCAGCAAGGTAGGCCCCAAAATGGGCACAACTCCGGCCCCGCGCCCCGCCCCAACATCGCCCACACGGGGAGTGCCTAGCCTTAAAACACGGTGGGCAGGTACAGGTTGGCCACTCCCTGCCCCGCCCCCGAAGCCAGATTCCCCTCCCCGAGCGGGTACCGCAGGCGGGCACGTGCCCCAGAGCACCGAGAGACTCACTGTCCTTTTAGCTTTTGCTGCTTCTACAAGCACACACCCACACGTGCGCACTCAGGAGCACACCCACACACTCGTACTCTCGACCACGCACACGCGCACACACACACGCTCACACACACACACCCATGGGAACACTCACACACACATGGGATCCCACACGTCTCTGCACGCGCAGACAATCTCAAACAGACGACATTGGGCAGACAGCGCTCACAAAAAATGACGCACAAACAGAGAAGACAGAGCAGGATTAGAATCTATTCCGCGTTTTGCTGCTTGCCAACTGCAGTTTGGTGTTATCAGTGCACATATGCGCTGAGTGCGAGAGGTGGTGTAATTTTTGGTGTAATTTTTCACCGTGTCCGCCAGAGGGAGGTAATTCCCCGCCAAAGCTTCACTGGTCACCGGCACCGGACTGTCTCAGTAATTATAGGCCAGTTTCAAACCTCCCATTCATAGCAAAACTTCTTGAAAAAGTAGTAGCGCAGCAGCTTATTGAGTACATGATCGCTAATAATCGATATGACGCTTTTCAGTCTGGTTTTAGAGCTAATCATTCCACAGAGACAGCACTTGCTAAAGTGACTAATGATCTCCTCATAGCTATGGATTTAAATACGTTGTCTGTATTGTTACTACTCGATCTTAGTGCTGCCTTTGACACTGTAGACTTCGATATTTTATTAGGGCGTCTTAAAAGTTGTGTTGGTATCTCAGGGTCAGCACTCAGCTGGTTCAATTCCTATCTATCAGACAGGACGCACCGTGTGGTCCATGGCAATACGTCCTCTAAGCTCTATAATGTTACGTGTGGTGTCCCACAGGGATCGGTACTCGGACCGATCTTATTTAATATTTATATGATTCCGCTTGGGGACATAATACGTAAATATAATATTAGTTTTTAATGCTACGCGGACGACACCCAGTTATATATGCCGTTATCGATGACAGATTCGCGGGACTGTTGTAATCTCGAGGCGTGCCTCGCGGAGATCAAGCAATGGATGTCTCTCAATTTCCTTCGTCTTAACCCAGATAAAACTGAGATGTTGATAATTGGTCCTACTCGTTATCAACACTTATTTAAGGAAACCACTATAACTATAGATAACCGTACTATCACTCAGAGTGATACTGTAACTAATCTCGGGGTAATATTTGACCAAACGCTCTCCTTTCAAAAACACATTAAGAATATAACCAGGATTGCGTTTTTTCACCTTCGTAATATCGCTAAGATTCGTCCGATTCTCTCGACCAGGGATGCGGAAACTATTGTACATGCGTTCGTCACGTCGCGCCTGGACTACTATAGTGTATTATTCTCTGGTCTTCCTAAGTCCAGTATCAAAAGTCTACAGTTAGTGCAAAATGCCGCTGCGAGGCTGCTCTCACGGTCAAGAAAATTTGATCACGTTACCCCAATATTAGCCAAATTACATTGAGATGTGACTTCAAGTGTTAAGGATCGGACAGTACAGCCAAGTGCGTGACGACGGACTTTATTGGAAGGGGATGATGGGAACAGCCGGCGCTGGAGCGGCGATCGGGCTGGAGAGGACAAACGGTTCTGTGGGGGTTTCGAATAGTCAAGCGAGTCAAGTTTCTCCGGGACTGATGAGCGAAGCAGCATCAAGGGACAGACTGGCACTCGGTTCTGCGCTTGCGGCGCTGATATAGCGCTGTCCATGAACCCGTGGCAGGTGACGGTGATTCCACTGACAGGGGGGGCGTGGTCCCGTCGCAGGTGGCACCAGCACGTGACAGAACCCCCCCCACAAGGGACGGCTCCCGACGTCCCCAGGAACCGAAAACAACAAAACAACAAAAAAAAAAAGGAAGGCAATACCCCGGGCGGCCAGGTGGAGGGGTCAGCACACCGCTGAAACTTCCGACACCTCGCCAGACGCAGGCTTGACGGGCGCGGGGGCAGAAGACCCCGGTACCGGTGGGCAAGACCCCCCCGGACCCTCACCCCTGGTCCCCTCGTCCCTCCTCGGGTGCCCGCGCCGAGGACCCGGTTGGTCCGGATGACAGCGATGGAACTCCGTGATGAGCGAACGGTCGAGTATCCAGCGGCTCGGAACCCAGGAGCGGTGCGCGTCATAACCCTCCCAGTCCACGAGATATTGTAGGCCCCGACCACGCCGCCGCAATCGGAGCAGGGAGCGGACAGCGTAAGCCGGGCCCCCATCGACGAGCTGGGGCGGCGGAACGGGCGCCGGCGCCAACGCGCTCTCATGGATGGGCCGCACACGGGACACGTGGAACGTGGGATGAACCTTCATGGAGTCTGGAAGGAGCAGACGGACTGCGGCCGGGCCAATCACCTTCTGGATAGGGAACGGTCCAACAAAGCGGGGCGCCAGTTTGCGGGATCCCGCTCGCAGCGGCAAATCCCGCGTCGAGAGCCACACACGCTGCCCCACTCCGTACTCCGGAGCCGGCGTCCGGTGCTTGTTCGCCTGGCGGGCGTAGCCTGAAACAGAGCGGAGAAGAGTGACCCGGCCCCTCGCCCAGGCACGATGACAACGGCGGACACAAGCCTGGGCCGACGGGCACGCCGCACCACGCTCCTGGTGGGCGAACAAGGGTGGCTGGTACCCGAAGACGCAGTGGAAAGGCGAAAATCCCGTGGCCGAGCTGGGAAGGGAATTGTGAGCATACTCTACCCAGGGAAGCTGTTGAACCCACCCGCGCTGGTCCCCGGCGGCCATGCATCGGAGAGCCCTGGCCAGTTCCTGGTTCAGGCGCTCCGCTTGACCGTTGGACTGAGGGTGAAACCCCGAGGAGAGGCTGGCCGTGGCGCCGAGGAGTCGGCAGAACTCCATCCAGAAGGTGGACGCAAATTGAGGTCCTCGGTCTGACACGATGTCTTGTGGAAGACCGTGGTGACGAAACACCTCCCGCACCATGATGGACGCCGTATGCTTCGCAGATGGGAGCTTAGGCAGAGGGATGAAATGCGTCATCTTGCTAAAACGGTCTACCACCGTGAGGACCACCGTGTTTCCCTCTGAGGGGGGGAGGCCTGTGACAAGGTCAATTGACAGGTGAGACCAGGGACGCTGGGGAACCGGCAAGGGTTGAAGCAGCCCGGCCGGAGGATGAGTAGACGTCTTGTAGCGGTTACAGATTGAGCAGGCTCTGATGTAATCGCTGGTGTCCACTTGCCAGGTGGGCCACCAGAAACGCTGTGCCACCACGTACCTCGTGCGTGCAGCGCCGGGATGACAGGCCAGGCGTGAGTCGTGCGCCCATTGCAGCACGGCCGATCGCAGCCCTTCAGGGACGAACAGGCGACCCTCCGGGCAGTTGCTGGGGCCGGGTTGATCGCGTGATGCGGCTTCCACTTGGCGTTCGATCTCCCATGTGAGAGCCGCCACCCGAACCGAGCTCGGGAGGATAGTGGGAGGCGGACCCTGTCCCTCCTCCCCACCAGGAAACAAACGCGACAGGGCGTCCGCCTTCGCGTTACGGGAACCCGGTCTGTAGGAAAGAGAGAACTCAAACCGGTCAAAGAACAGAGCCCACCGTGCTTGTCTCACGTTCAGTCTCTTGGCCGATCTCAGATACTCCAAGTTGCGGTGGTCGGTCCAGACAATGAACGGAGTGGTGGCACCCTCCAGCCAATGTCGCCACTCCTCCAAAGCCAACTTGACGGCGAGGAGCTCCCGATTACCGATGTCATAGTTCCTTTCTGAGGCTGACAAACGGCGAGAAAAGAAGGCGCACGGATGGAGACGATCATCTTGGCGGCTACGTTGAGACAACACCGCCCCGACACCCACGTCCGAGGCGTCCACTTCGACCACGAACTGTCTGTCGGGATCGGGAACTTTGAGGATGGGAGCGGATGTGAACCTCCTCTTAAGCTCCTGAAATGCCTGTTCCGCCCGTTCTGTCCATTTGTATGGGGAGGCGGGGCTGGTAAGGGCGGTGAGTGGCGCGGCCACCGTGCTGTATCCACGGATAAAACGTCGATAAAAGTTTGCGAAACCTAAGAATTGTTGCAGCCGCTTGCGTGTCTCGGGAACAGGCCATGACGTGACCACCTCCACCTTCCCAGGGTCCATTTCGATGGATCCCTCACGCACCACGTAGCCGAGGAATTTGACAGAGGAGGCGTGGAACTCGCACTTCTCTGCCTTTACGTAGAGCGAATTCTCTAGGAGGCGTCGCAGCACCGCCCGAACATGCTTGATGTGCTCAGGAAGCGAGCGGGAGAAGATGAGGATGTCGTCCAAATAAACGAACACAAATTTGTCCAGCATGTCTCGTAACACGTCGTTTATCAGGGACTGGAAAACTGCTGGGGCGTTGGTGAGCCCAAACGGAACCACCAAGTACTCGTAGTGTCCGCTCGGGGTGTTGAAAGCCGTCTTCCACTCGTCTCCCTCCCGGATGCGGATCAGGTGGTAGGCGTTGCGAAGATCCAGCTTTGTGAAGATGGTGGCACCCTGAAGGCTCTCAAAGGCGGAAGAAAGAAGAGGCAGAGGGCATCGGTTCTTTACGGTGATCTCGTTTATTCCCCGGTAGTCGATACACGGGCGGAGCGTGCCCTCCTTCTTCTTCACGAAGAAAAACCCCGCTCCCGCAGGTGAAGAGGACGGCCGTATGATACCGGCTGCCAGGGAATCCCGGATGTATTCCTCCATAGCCCGGCGCTCAGGAGCGGACAGGGAGTAGACGCGTCCCTTGGGAGGGAAGGTGCCGGGCAACAGGTCGATGGCGCAATCGTAGGACCGGTGTGGAGGAAGAGAAGCGGCCCTGGCTTTACTAAAAACCTCCTTGAGTTCGTGATAAACTGCTGGGACATTGGAGATGTCGGGACTGTACCTGGGCGGGGCTCTGCCGAGTGGGCTGGTGGCCGCCTTCAGGCACACTCGATGGCAGCGTTCGCTCCACTGCCGTACCACCCCCACCTCCCAGTCCAGCACCGGGTTGTGCTGCCGCAACCAAGGGTGCCCCAGGATGAGCTGCTGTCCTGGGAGGGAAAGAAGAAAAAACTGGATGGTCTCGTGGTGATTGCCGGAGAGCATTACCTTAACCGGTTCCGTCACGAAAGCCACCTCGCCAATCAGACGGCCATCAATGGTACGCGCGGGAATGGACGGGCTCAGCGGGAGGAAGCCGACACCCCACTGACGCGCCAGGCTAATGTCCATGATGTTCCCCTCCGCGCCGGAATCCACCAAGGCCGCCACGTTCTGGTCGCCCGCGCAAGCTGGACACGTGCCTGTAGCGTGAGCGTGCTGGGACTGGGAGAGCCGGTGCTGGTCGAGCTCACGCGGATCCCCCCGACGCCGCGTGAGCTCCGGCCTTTTAACGGGCACCCCGCCACCCGATGGCCCCCCTCCCCACAGTAAAAACACAAGCCCAGCGAGAGGCGTCGACGGTGCTCCTCCGAGGGAACCCGAGCCCCTCCCAGATCCATGGGCTCGGCGGGTGGTGTGGTTGACGGGTCCCCAGCAGACGGAGGAATGTGGCCACGCGGATTCCGCGGGGACCTCCTCTCCCGATCGCGCCGCCGCGTCCGGATCCGCCGGTCTACTCGGGCCGCCAAGTCCATCGCGCCCTTCAGGGTTCGCGGGCGATCGTAAGACACCAGTTCGTCTTTCATATACTCGGCGAGGCCGTTTAGGAATGTGCTAACGAGCGCTGGCGCGTTCCATCCGCTGCTGCCGGCCAACGTCTGGAACTTAAGGGCGTACTCCGATCGGCTACCTTGACGCAGCGTCGCCAGTTCCTCGGCGGCGTCTTTGGCGGCGGATCCCAGGTCGAACAGGCAGAGCAATTCCTCTGCGAAGGCGTCGAAGGAATCACATGCCGGGGCCATCCTTTCATACTCTGCCAAACCCCATAGCCGCGCCTCGCCCGTGAGGTGGGTTAGGACGAACCCGACCTTGGCTGATTCTGACGCAAACGTGACGGGCTGGAGGCTGAACATTATGCGACAGTTGGTCACAAACGCCCTCACGTACTTGGGATCGCCGTTGAACTTTTCGATGTTGCCGAGGCGGGGCTCCGGGACCTCCGCGAGCCTCCTGGCCTCGGCAGACGGGCGGTGCTGGGGTGCCGTGACAGCCGGGGACGCAGCCACCGACAGTCTCTGGAGGGCTTGGGCCATCTCCTGCTACTGCAGCTGTTGTTGCTGACCAACCTCGATCAGGTTCCGGATGTCGGCGGACAGGCTGCTGATGGCGGTCTCGGCTCAATGCCGTCTCTTCGTTCGCTGACTGCATAGCGTTGGCCAGTCTGTACTGTTAAGGATCGGACAGTACAGCCAAGTGCGTGACGACGGACTTTATTGGAAGGGGATGATGGGAACAGCCGGCGCTGGAGCGGCGATCGGGCTGGAGAGGACAAACGGTTCTGCGGGGGTTTCGAATAGTCACGCGAGTCAAGTTTCTCCGGGACTGATGAGCGAAGCAGCATCAAGGGACAGACTGGCACTCGGTTCTGCGCTTGCGGCGCTGATATAGCGCTGTCCATGAACCCGTGGCAGGTGACGGTGATTCCACTGACAGGGGGGACGTGGTCCCGTCGCAGGTGGCACCAGCACGTGACATACAGAGGTGTTGTTATGTTGATTAAGCAAAGCATGAAGTTATCGGAAAGAATGTTAGAAGCGAGGCTTGGAAATCTACTGGCCAAAATAATGGAGAGTGTGGCAGAGACAAAGATAGGACATGCAGATGGTTGGTGGCACAGAAAGATATGGAAACAATCGCTCTGCATTCGCGGCCCCTAACAGGAGCAGCCGAAAGAAGTGGAAGATAAGAAAGAAAATGCGAACGAGAAATACATAAACAAATAACGAAATACATACGCAAAACAAATAACGAAATACATACATACATACATATATAGTACATACATATGGACAGACAGACATCGAACGATTGCCAATTCGGTCACTCAGCCCTTCAGTCAGTCACTCAATGAATCACTCAATGAATCAATCAACCAACCAACCAATCAATCAATCATTCAATCAATCAATCAATCAATCAATCAATCAATCAATCAATCAATCAATCAATCAATCAATCAATCACACAGGTGTTAACTAATTTGTAATTGTATTGCAAGCAATTTAAACTCTAATGGAATATGATGATGTCCATATCTGTTTTATCAAATTCTCATCCTATTTTACCTTTGTATAGGGCACAGGTGTCAAACTCAAGGCCTGGGGGCCAGATGCAGCCCGCCACATGATTTTATGCGGCCCGCGAAGACAAATTGTGCTTTTTATTCATGTGTCATTACTTGAATTGCAAATTGTCTTCACTTTTAATAATATTTTATTTTTAAATATTAGACCAGTTTTTGTCTGATTTGAAAGCGAGTTACTTGTCAGTTTGTTTTGTAGCTTTTACTCTATATAATATGAGGTGCTCACACATTTATTTGGGTATGACAGTCATACCGGTCCTCTGAAAGAAGCTATGACTACACTGCGGCCCGTGAATAAATGAGTTTGACCCCTCTGGTACAAGGGATAGCCTTCTCATTGATCAATCACGTATCTTAAATCATGGTTTTCCTCCTTTGAAGCGACTATGTACTTCAAACCCAAACGGCACCATTTTATAGGGAAAAAACTTGTCGAATCTATTTGGCGGCGCGTGCACACGCAGCGGCCACTCTCTGTCCCGTTCGGTGTTTTGTGAGTGTTTACTGAGTGTTTGTCCGGCAGTTTTGTGTGTGTTCGTCTCGTGTGATACGTCGTGCTACTAGTGCGGCGGGCATGTTCTGCTCAACATCGGCGGAAGTGGGTTTTATGGCGTTCTGGACTTTGGTGCGGAGAGATTAAGGGCGCTCGGACTGCTTCGTCATGGAGCGACGCCGGACTGGCCTGCTCTTCCTCCCCCGGTTGGACTGCGTCGTGAGCTCGGACTGCTCTGTCCTGGAGCATTGTTGGGATGCGTCGGCAGCGGGTCTGCGAGGCAGCGGAAGAGGGGCCAGCGCGGAGACGTCGGGCCAGGCTTGCGGCCAACCCAGCTCGCCCAGGCGTGCCTTCCATTCTCCTGCCGTACGTTCGTTCGCGGGACGACAAGATGGGTTGCGTTTGCCTGATAGGATCCACGAACCGGACAGTGCGTGCCTGCTGTGTGCTCGTGTTCACAGTGGCCTGGTTGACTGTCATCTTACCGGACTCTGCTGTGCATCGGGAGCGGCTAGCGTGCTATCACGCTAATTGTTCATTGATGTTGACTTCTTGTGTTATTTTTCCTGTGTTTACTTGTATGTGCGTTGTGAACTCTGTCTTGTCACCCTGGGATAGTGAGGAACGTAATATCGATCTCTTTGTGTGTCTTGACATGCGGAGGAATTGACAATAAAGGAGACTTTGACTTTGACTTTGACTTTTGTTTCCGACGTAATACTTCCGCAATCATCTTAAATTTGTTCAGTTTATCAATCCCTTCCATTGTTCATCCTGCAAATGAATCACGTGAATAATGTGTTATTCAAACTTTAACGTTCATAATCCACCTGTTCCCAATTTGTTTGGAGTCTGTATGTTCTTGTTCTAATTTTTTACATTTAATACTCTCCCACCTATTTGATCCTATCTTGTGAAGGTCTACAGTTTATTATAAGCTATTTTGAAACTCTTCACACTTGTTACCAGGCTTTGGCTCCATCTCATGATGTTGTCTCCCACTCACTTCATTTCTGCCGAGCTGCTTCTTCTCCTCCGTCCAGCATGTTGAAGACTTAAAAAACATCAAATCTGAAAACACTTAAAATCTCACAATTCCCCCCTTTGTTTTTTTTTGTTTTTTTGTTTTTTTTTCTACCTCCCCCTTTTGACACATTCTAAAAAATGTGTCACAATGGTTATAAAGTAAAAATAACAATGTCCATGGTGACATACCCATCGCCAGCTGGACTTCGGTGTACCTCCAGATGCCATCCTAGCCTGGAATCACCAATTCTCAGTCCCTGAAACTCGACTGGCAGCATCTCACATGGCTGTATGAACAAAAGCCACCACCCACCTGTAGCTGTGCATGCAGCTCTCTGTACAATAAACATCCATAATACCAACAAATAAAATTCATAATGATAAAAATAATAATCCACACACGGGCGCATGTCAAACACATGAAATAGAAAATTGGAGCCTGCTGAGCCTGTCATGAAACCGATCACATTTACAAACTCCTTATGAAAAGTAAGGGGTTAGTTGTTAATGCATGTTCACAGACATGACACAAAATTCTCCAAGACTGCAGTTGACAACCTGCAAAGTAAAGCAAGTTTAACAAATAAAGCACAATCTGCTCCCTGGGTTGCTGTTAGAGGCTGCAATACAATTAGGTAAAACATCAAAACAAAGCAAGTCATCACAAATTCCGTCACATACATTTTGTCACACTGTCAGGCAAGTCCAGAGTTGTTGTCATACACTGTCTTGGCTCAGAGTCTTGACTGCCAATGCTGGTATAGTCACGTCTGGTCACAATCTTGAAATGGGCCTTCTCCATTGAAGTCTTTTGTTGTCAATGGTGCCCCAGAGTCATCCTAAACCCATATTTAGTCCAAAATGAGCCCTGATCAATCTTGCTTTTTCAAATCTGTAGTATCTCTATATTTTTCAGGTGAGAGGAATGTTATCCTCTGCTGTGATCACATCACCCCAACCTTGAATCATGTTAACCATTCACAATACACAAACCCCATCCCAAGTACAGACTTGACATTCATACAGCATTACAGACAAACTGTCATCCCACAACACACACATAAAACATACAATATTAAATTGTAAAAAGAACCCTCCCTACGCAAAATTTTCTCCTCAATTAAAATTGAGTGACGGGAGGAGCACATTTCAGAAAACGTGCTCAGCTCGTCGAGAAAATGCGATTTAAGCAATAAAATTAAAAATGCACCCACAACCTAAATCAAACGTTGCAGGTGGTTATTTCTTCATGCGCAGTGGTCAACGCGGCACTCTCTAGCTGCCAAGAGCACTTTTTACTATGCGCACCCAACCAGAGTGACGGGAGGAGCACATTTCAGAAAACGTGCTCAGCTCGTCGAGAAAATGCGATTTAAGCAATAAAATTAAAAATGCACCAAAAACCTAAACCAAACGTTGCAGATGGTCATTTATTCATGCGCAGTGGTCAACGCGGCACTCTCTAGCTGCCAAGAGCACTTTTTACTATGCGCAACCAACCAGAGTGACGGGAGGAGCACATTTCAGAAAACGTGCTCAGCTCGACGAGAAAATGCGATTTAAGCAATAAAATTAAAAATGCACCCAAAACCTAAACCAAACGTTGCAGGTGGTTATTTCTTCATGCGCAGTGGTCAACGCGGCACTCTCTAGCTGCCAAGAGCACTTTTTACTATGCGCACCCAACCAGAGTGACGGGAGGAGCACATTTCAGAAAACGTGCTCAGCTCGTCCAGAAAATGCGATTTAAGCAATAAAATTAAAAATGTACCTAAAACCTAAACCAAACGTTGCAGGTGGTTATTTCTTCATGCGCAGTGGTCAACGCGGCACTCTCTAGCTGCCAAGAGCACTTTTTTCTATGCGCACCCAACAAGAGTGACGGGAGGAGCACATTTCAGAAAACGTGCTCAGCTCGTCGAGCAAATTCGATTTAAGCAATAAAATTAAAAATGCACCCAAAACCTAAACCAAACGTTACAGGTGGTTATTTCTTCATGCGCAGTGGTCAACGCGGCACTCTTTAGCTCCCAAGAGCACTTTTTACTATGCGCACCCATCCAGAGTGACGGGAGGAGCACATTTCAGAAAACGTGCTCAGCTCGTCGAGAAAATGCGATTTAAGCAATAAAACTAAAAATGCACCTAAAACCTAAACCAAACGTTGCAGATGGTCATTTCTTCATGAGCAGTGGTCAACGCGGCACTCTCTAGCTGCCAAGAGCACTTTTTACTATGCGCACCCAACCAGAGTGACGGGAGGAGCACATTTCAGAAAACGTGCTCGGCTCGTCGAGAAAATGCGATTTAAGCAATAAAATTAAAAATGCACATAAAACCTAAACCAAACGTTGCAGATAGTCATTTCTTCATGCGCAGTGGTCAACGCGGCACTCTCGAGCTGCCAAGAGCACTTTTTACTATGCACACCCAACCAGAGTGACGGGAGGAGCACATTTCAGAAAACGTGCTCAGCTCGTCGAGAAAATGCGATTTAAGCAATAAAATTAAAAATGCACCCAAAACCTAAACCAAACGTTGCAGGTGGTTATTTCTTCATGCGCAGTGTTTAACGCGGCACTCTCTAGCTGCCAAGAGCACTTTTTACTATGCGCACCCAACCAGAGTGACGGGAGGAGCACATTTCAGAAAACGTGCTCAGCTCGTCGAGAAAATGCGATTTAAGCAATAAAATTAAAAATGCACCCACAACCTAAATCAAACGTTGCAGGTGGTTATTTCTTCATGCGCAGTGGTCAACGCGGCACTCTCTAGCTGCCAAGAGCACTTTTTACTATGCGCACCCAACCAGAGTGACGGGAGGAGCACATTTCAGAAAACGTGCTCAGCTCGTCGAGAAAATGCGATTTAAGCAATAAAATTAAAAATGCACCTAAAACCTAAACCAAACTTGCAGGTGGTTATTTCTTCATGTGCAGTGGTTAACGCGGCACTCTCTAGCTGCCAAGAGCACTTTTTACTATGAGCACCCAACCAGAGTGACGGGAGGAGCACATTTCAGAAAACGTGCTCAGCTCGTCGAAAAAATGCTATTTAAGCAATAAAATTAAAAATGCACCTAAAACCTAAACATAACGTTGCAGTTGGTCATTTCTTCATGCGCAGTGGTCAACGCGGCACTCTCTAGCTGCCAAGAGCACTTTTTACTATGCGCACCCAACCAGAGTGACGGGAGGAGCACATTTCAGAAAACGTGCTCAGCTCGTCGAGAAAATGCGATTTAAGCAATAAAATTAAAAATGCACCTAAAACCTAAACCAAACGTTGCAGATGGTCATTTCTTCATGCGCAGTGGTCAACGCGGCACTCTCTAGCTGCCAAGAGCACTTTTTACTATGCGCACCCAACCAGAGTGACGGGAGGAGCACATTTCAGAAAACGTGCTCAGCTCGTCGAGAAAATGCGATTTAAGCAATAAAATTAAAAATGCACCTAAAACCTAAACCAAACGTTGCAGATGGTCATTTCTTCATGCGCAGTGGTCAACGCGGCACTCTCTAGCTGCCAAGAGCACTTTTTACTATGCGCACCCAACCAGAGTGACGGGAGGAGCACATTTCAGAAAACGTGCTCAGCTCGTCGAGAAAATGCGATTTAAGCAATAAAATTAAAAATGCACCTAAAACCTAAACCAAAAGTTGCAGGTGGTTATTTCTTCATGCGCAATGGTCAACGCGGCACTCTCTAGCTGCCAAGAGCACTTTTTACTATGCGCACCCAACCAGAGTGACGGGAGGAGCACATTTCAGAAAACGTGCTCAGCTCGTCGAGAAAATGCGATTTAAGCAATAAAATTAAAAATGCACCCAAAACCTAAACCAAACGTTGCAGGTGGTTATTTCTTCATGCGCAGCAGTCAACGCGGCACTCTCTAGCTGCCAAGAGCACTTTTTACTATGCGCACCCGACCAGAGTGACGGGAGGAGCACATTTCAGAAAACGTGCTCAGCTCGTCGAGAAAATGCGATTTAAGCAATAAAATTAAAAATGCACCCAAAACCTAAACCAAACGTTGCAGATGGTCAGTTCTTCATGCGCAGTGGTCAACGCGGCACTCTCTAGCTGCCAAGAGCACTTTTTACTATGCGCACCCAACCAGAGTGACGGGAGGAGCACATTTCAGAAAATGTGCTCAGCTCGTCGAGAAAATGCGATTTAAGCAATAAAATTAAAAATGCACCCAAAACCTAAACCAAACGTTGCAGGTGGTTATTTCTTCATGCGCAGTGGTCAACGCGGCACTCTCTAGCTGCCAAGAGCACTTTTTACTATGCGCACCCAACCAGAGTGACGGGAGGAGCACATTTCAGAAAACGTGCTCAGCTCGACGAGAAAATGCGATTTAAGCAATAAAATTAAAAATGCACCCAAAACCTAAACCAAACGTTGCAGATGGTCAGTTCTTCATGCGCAGTGGTCAACGCGGCACTCTCTAGCTGCCAAGAGCACTTTTTACTATGTGCACCCAACCAGAGTGACGGGAGGAGCACATTTCAGAAAATGTGCTCAGCTCGTCGAGAAAATGCGATTTAAGCAATAAAATTAAAAATGCACCCAAAACCTAAACCAAACGTTGCAGATGGTCATTTCTTCATGCGCAGTGGTCAACGCGGCACTCTCTAGCTGCCAAGAGCACTTTTTACTATGCGCACCCAACCAGAGTGACGGGAGGAGCGCATTTCAGAAAACGTGTTCAGCTCGTCGAGAAAATGCGATTTAAGCAATAAAATTAAAAATGCACCTAAAACCTAAACCAAACGTTGCAGGTGGTTATTTATTCATGCGCAGTGGGCAACGCGGCACTCTCTAGCTGCCAAGAGCACTTTTTACTATGCGCACCCAACCAGAGTCACGGGAGGAGCACATTTCAGAAAACGTGCTCAGCTCGTCGAGAAAATGCGATTTAAGCAATAAAATTAAAAATGCACCTAAAACCTAAACCAAACGTTGCAGATGGTCATTTCTTCATGCGCAGTGGTCAACGCGGCACTCTCTAGCTGCCAAGAGCACTTTTTAATATGCGCACCCAACCAGAGTGACGGGAGGAGCACATTTCAGAAAACGTGCTCAGCTCGTCGAGAAAATGCGATTTAAGCAATAAAATGAAAAATGCACCTAAAACCTAAACCAAACGTTGGGGGTGGTTATTTCTTCATGTGCAGCAGTCAACGCGGCACTCTCTAGCTGCCAAGAGCACTTTTTACTATGCGCACCCGACCAGAGTGACGGGAGGAGCACATTTCAGAAAACGTGCTCAGCTCGTCGAGAAAATGCGATTTAAGCAATAAAATTAATAATGCACCCAAAACATAAACCAAACGTTGCAGGTGGTTATTTCTTCATGCGCAGTGGTCAACGCGGCACTCTCTAGCTGCCAAGAGCACTTTTTACTATGCGCACCCAACCAGAGTGACGGGAGGAGCACATTTCAGAAAACGTGCTCAGCTCGTCGAGAAAATGCGATTTAAGCAATAAAATTAAAAATGCACCTAAAACCTAAACCAAACGTTGCAGGTGGTTATTTCTTCATGTGCAGCAGTCAACGCGGCACTCTCTAGCTGCCAAGAGCACTTTTTACTATGCGCACCCGACCAGAGTGACGGGAGGAGCACATTTCAGAAAACGTGCTCAGCTCGTCGAGAAAATGCGATTTAAGCAATAAAATTAAAAATGCACCCAAAACCTAAACCAAACGTTGCAGATGGTCAGTTCTTCATGCGCAGTGGTCAACGCGGCACTCTCTAGCTGCCAAGAGCACTTTTTACTATGCGCACCCAACCAGAGTGACGGGAGGAGCACATTTCAGAAAATGTGCTCAGCTCGTCGAGAAAATGCGATTTAAGCAATAAAATTAAAAATGCACCCAAAACCTAAACCAAACGTTGCAGGTGGTTATTTCTTCATGCGCAGTGGTCAACGCGGCACTCTCTAGCTGCCAAGAGCACTTTTTACTATGCGCACCCAACCAGAGTGACGGGAGGAGCACATTTCAGAAAACGTGCTCAGCTCGTCGAGAAAATGCGATTTAAGCAATTAAATTAAAAATGCACCCAAAACCTAAACCAAACGTTGCAGGTGGTTATTTCTTCATGCGCAGTGTTTAACGCGGCACTCTCTAGCTGCCAAGAGCACTTTTTACTATGCGCACCCAACCGGAGTGACGGGAGGAGCACATTTCAGAAAACGTGCTCAGCTCGTCGAGAAAATGCGATTTAAGCAATAAAATTAAAAATGCACCCACAACCTAAATCAAACGTTGCAGGTGGTTATTTCTTCATGCGCAGTGGTCAACGCGGCACTCTCTAGCTGCCAAGAGCACTTTTTACTATGCGCACCCAACCAGAGTGACGGGAGGAGCACATTTCAGAAAACGTGCTCAGCTCGTCGAGAAAATGCGATTTAAGCAATAAAATTAAAAATGCACCAAAAACCTAAACCAAACGTTGCAGATGGTCATTTATTCATGCGCAGTGGTCAACGCGGCACTCTCTAGCTGCCAAGAGCACTTTTTACTATGCGCAACCAACCAGAGTGACGGGAGGAGCACATTTCAGAAAACGTGCTCAGCTCGACGAGAAAATGCGATTTAAGCAATAAAATTAAAAATGCACCCAAAACCTAAACCAAACGTTGCAGGTGGTTATTTCTTCATGCGCAGTGGTCAACGCGGCACTCTCTAGCTGCCAAGAGCACTTTTTACTATGCGCACCCAACCAGAGTGACGGGAGGAGCACATTTCAGAAAACGTGCTCAGCTCGTCCAGAAAATGCGATTTAAGCAATAAAATTAAAAATGTACCTAAAACCTAAACCAAACGTTGCAGGTGGTTATTTCTTCATGCGCAGTGGTCAACGCGGCACTCTCTAGCTGCCAAGAGCACTTTTTTCTATGCGCACCCAACAAGAGTGACGGGAGGAGCACATTTCAGAAAACGTGCTCAGCTCGTCGAGCAAATTCGATTTAAGCAATAAAATTAAAAATGCACCCAAAACCTAAACCAAACGTTACAGGTGGTTATTTCTTCATGCGCAGTGGTCAACGCGGCACTCTTTAGCTCCCAAGAGCACTTTTTACTATGCGCACCCATCCAGAGTGACGGGAGGAGCACATTTCAGAAAACGTGCTCAGCTCGTCGAGAAAATGCGATTTAAGCAATAAAACTAAAAATGCACCTAAAACCTAAACCAAACGTTGCAGATGGTCATTTCTTCATGAGCAGTGGTCAACGCGGCACTCTCTAGCTGCCAAGAGCACTTTTTACTATGCGCACCCAACCAGAGTGACGGGAGGAGCACATTTCAGAAAACGTGCTCGGCTCGTCGAGAAAATGCGATTTAAGCAATAAAATTAAAAATGCACATAAAACCTAAACCAAACGTTGCAGATAGTCATTTCTTCATGCGCAGTGGTCAACGCGGCACTCTCGAGCTGCCAAGAGCACTTTTTACTATGCACACCCAACCAGAGTGACGGGAGGAGCACATTTCAGAAAACGTGCTCAGCTCGTCGAGAAAATGCGATTTAAGCAATAAAATTAAAAATGCACCCAAAACCTAAACCAAACGTTGCAGGTGGTTATTTCTTCATGCGCAGTGTTTAACGCGGCACTCTCTAGCTGCCAAGAGCATTTTTTACTATGCGCACCCAACCAGAGTGACGGGAGGAGCACATTTCAGAAAACGTGCTCAGCTCGTCGAGAAAATGCGATTTAAGCAATAAAATTAAAAATGCACCCACAACCTAAATCAAACGTTGCAGGTGGTTATTTCTTCATGCGCAGTGGTCAACGCGGCACTCTCTAGCTGCCAAGAGCACTTTTTACTATGCGCACCCAACCAGAGTGACGGGAGGAGCACATTTCAGAAAACGTGCTCAGCTCGTCGAGAAAATGCGATTTAAGCAATAAAATTAAAAATGCACCTAAAACCTAAACCAAACTTGCAGGTGGTTATTTCTTCATGTGCAGTGGTTAACGCGGCACTCTCTAGCTGCCAAGAGCACTTTTTACTATGAGCACCCAACCAGAGTGACGGGAGGAGCACATTTCAGAAAACGTGCTCAGCTCGTCGAAAAAATGCTATTTAAGCAATAAAATTAAAAATGCACCTAAAACCTAAACATAACGTTGCAGTTGGTCATTTCTTCATGCGCAGTGGTCAACGCGGCACTCTCTAGCTGCCAAGAGCACTTTTTACTATGCGCACCCAACCAGAGTGACGGGAGGAGCACATTTCAGAAAACGTGCTCAGCTCGTCGAGAAAATGCGATTTAAGCAATAAAATTAAAAATGCACCTAAAACCTAAACCAAACGTTGCAGATGGTCATTTCTTCATGCGCAGTGGTCAACGCGGCACTCTCTAGCTGCCAAGAGCACTTTTTACTATGCGCACCCAACCAGAGTGACGGGAGGAGCAAGCACATTTCAGAAAACGTGCTCAGCTCGTCGAGAAAATGCGATTTAAGCAATAAAATTAAAAATGCACCTAAAACCTAAACCAAACGTTGCAGATGGTCATTTCTTCATGCGCAGTGGTCAACGCGGCACTCTCTAGCTGCCAAGAGCACTTTTTACTATGCGCACCCAACCAGAGTGACGGGAGGAGCACATTTCAGAAAACGTGCTCAGCTCGTCGAGAAAATGCGATTTAAGCAATAAAATTAAAAATGCACCTAAAACCTAAACCAAACGTTGCAGGTGGTTATTTCTTCATGCGCAATGGTCAACGCGGCACTCTCTAGCTGCCAAGAGCACTTTTTACTATGCGCACCCAACCAGAGTGACGGGAGGAGCACATTTCAGAAAACGTGCTCAGCTCGTCGAGAAAATGCGATTTAAGCAATAAAATTAAAAATGCACCCAAAACCTAAACCAAACGTTGCAGGTGGTTATTTCTTCATGCGCAGCAGTCAACGCGGCACTCTCTAGCTGCCAAGAGCACTTTTTACTATGCGCACCCGACCAGAGTGACGGGAGGAGCACATTTCAGAAAACGTGCTCAGCTCGTCGAGAAAATGCGATTTAAGCAATAAAATTAAAAATGCACCCAAAACCTAAACCAAACGTTGCAGATGGTCAGTTCTTCATGCGCAGTGGTCAACGCGGCACTCTCTAGCTGCCAAGAGCACTTTTTACTATGCGCACCCAACCAGAGTGACGGGAGGAGCACATTTCAGAAAATGTGCTCAGCTCGTCGAGAAAATGCGATTTAAGCAATAAAATTAAAAATGCACCCAAAACCTAAACCAAACGTTGCAGGTGGTTATTTCTTCATGCGCAGTGGTCAACGCGGCACTCTCTAGCTGCCAAGAGCACTTTTTACTATGCGCACCCAACCAGAGTGACGGGAGGAGCACATTTCAGAAAACGTGCTCAGTTCGACGAGAAAATGCGATTTAAGCAATAAAATTAAAAATGCACCCAAAACCTAAACCAAACGTTGCAGATGGTCAGTTCTTCATGCGCAGTGGTCAACGCGGCACTCTCTAGCTGCCAAGAGCACTTTTTACTATGTGCACCCAACCAGAGTGACGGGAGGAGCACATTTCAGAAAATGTGCTCAGCTCGTCGAGAAAATGCGATTTAAGCAATAAAATTAAAAATGCACCCAAAACCTAAACCAAACGTTGCAGATGGTCATTTCTTCATGCGCAGTGGTCAACGCGGCACTCTCTAGCTGCCAAGAGCACTTTTTACTATGCGCACCCAACCGGAGTGACGGGAGGAGCGCATTTCAGAAAACGTGTTCAGCTCGTCGAGAAAATGCGATTTAAGCAATAAAATTAAAAATGCACCTAAAACCTAAACCAAACGTTGCAGGTGGTTATTTATTCATGCGCAGTGGGCAACGCGGCACTCTCTAGCTGCCAAGAGAACTTTTTACTATGCGCACCCAACCAGAGTGACGGGAGGAGCACATTTCAGAAAACGTGCTCAGCTCGTCGAGAAAATGCGATTTAAGCAATAAAATTAAAAATGCACCTAAAACCTAAACCAAACGTTGCAGATGGTCATTTCTTCATGCGCAGTGGTCAACGCGGCACTCTCTAGCTGCCAAGAGCACTTTTTAATATGCGCACCCAACCAGAGTGACGGGAGGAGCACATTTCAGAAAACGTGCTCAGCTCGTCGAGAAAATGCGATTTAAGCAATAAAATTAAAAATGCACCTAAAACCTAAACCAAACGTTGGGGGTGGTTATTTCTTCATGTGCAGCAGTCAACGCGGCACTCTCTAGCTGCCAAGAGCACTTTTTACTATGCGCACCCGACCAGAGTGACGGGAGGAGCACATTTCAGAAAACGTGCTCAGCTCGTCGAGAAAATGCGATTTAAGCAATAAAATTAATAATGCACCCAAAACCTAAACCAAACGTTGCAGGTGGTTATTTCTTCATGCGCAGTGGTCAACGCGGCACTCTCTAGCTGCCAAGAGCACTTTTTACTATGCGCACCCAACCAGAGTGACGGGAGGAGCACATTTCAGAAAACGTGCTCAGCTCGTCGAGAAAATGCGATTTAAGCAATAAAATTAAAAATGCACCTAAAACCTAAACCAAACGTTGCAGGTGGTTATTTCTTCATGCGCAATGGTCAACGCTGCACTCTCTAGCTGCCAAGAGCACTTTTTACTATGCGCACCCAACCAGAGTGACGGGAGGAGCACATTTCAGAAAACGTGCTCAGCTCGTCGAGAAAATGCGATTTAAGCAATTAAATTAAAAATGCACCCAAAACCTAAACCAAACGTTGCAGGTGGTTATTTCTTCATGCGCAGTGTTTAACGCGGCACTCTCTAGCTGCCAAGAGCACTTTTTACTATGCGCACCCAACCGGAGTGACGGGAGGAGCACATATCAGAAAACGTGCTCAGCTCGTCGAGAAAATGCGATTTAAGCAATAAAATTAAAAATGCACCCACAACCTAAATCAAACGTTGCAGGTGGTTATTTCTTCATGCGCAGTGGTCAACGCGGCACTCTCTAGCTGCCAAGAGCACTTTTTACTATGCGCACCCAACCAGAGTGACGGGAGGAGCACATTTCAGAAAACGTGCTCAGCTCGTCGAGAAAATGCGATTTAAGCAATAAAATTAAAAATGCACCCAAAACCTAAACCAAACGTTGCAGATGGTCATTTCTTCATGCGCAGTGGTCAACGCGGCACTCTCTAGCTGCCAAGAGCACTTTTTACTATGCACACCCAACCAGAGTGACGGGAGGAACACATTTCAGAAAACGTGCTCAGCTCGTCGAGAAAATGCGATTTAAGCAATAAAATTAAAAATGCACCTAAAACCTAAACCAAACGTCGCAGGTGGTTATTTCTTCATGTGCAGTGGTCAACGCGGCACTCTCTAGCTGCCAAGAGCACTTTTTACTATGCGCACCCAACCAGAGTGACGGGAGGAGCACATTTCAGAAAACGTGCTCAGCTCGTCCAGAAAATGCGATTTAAGCAATAAAATTAAAAATGTACCTAAAACCTAAACCAAACGTTGCAGGTGGTTATTTCTTCATGCGCAGTGGTCAACGCGGCACTCTCTAGCTGCCAAGAGCACTTTTTTCTATGCGCACCCAACAAGAGTGACGGGAGAAGCACATTTCAGAAAACGTGCTCAGCTCGTCGAGCAAATTCGATTTAAGCAATAAAATTAAAAATGCACCCAAAACCTAAACCAAACGTTGCAGGTGGTTATTTCTTCATGCGCAGTGGTCAACGCGGCACTCTTTAGCTCCCAAGAGCACTTTTTACTATGCGCACCCAACCAGAGTGACGGGAGGAGCACATTTCAGAAAACGTGCTCAGCTCGTCGAGAAAATGCGATTTAAGCAATAAAACTAAAAATGCACCTAAAACCTAAACCAAACGTTGCAGATGGTCATTTCTTCATGAGCTGTGGTCAACGCGGCACTCTCTAGCTGCCAAGAGCACTTTTTACTATGCGCACCCAACCAGAGTGACGGGAGGAGCACATTTCAGAAAACGTGCTCGGCTCGTCGAGAAAATGCGATTTAAGCAATAAAATTAAAAATGCACATAAAACCTAAACCAAACGTTGCAGATAGTCATTTCTTCATGCGCAGTGGTCAACGCGGCACTCTCTAGCTGCCAAGAGCACTTTTTACTATGCACACCCAACCAGAGTGACGGGAGGAGCACATTTCAGAAAACGTGCTCAGCTCGTCGAGAAAATGCGATTTAAGCAATAAAATTAAAAATGCACCCAAAACCTAAACCAAACGTTGCAGGTGGTTATTTCTTCATGCGCAGTGTTTAACGCGGCACTCTCTAGCTGCCAAGAGCACTTTTTACTATGCGCACCCAACCAGAGTGACGGGAGGAGCACATTTCAGAAAACGTGCTCAGCTCGTCAAGAAAATGCGATTTAAGCAATAAAATTAAAAATGCACCCACAACCTAAATCAAACGTTGCAGGTGGTTATTTCTTCATGCGCAGTGGTCAACGCGGCACTCTCTAGCTGCCAAGAGCACTTTTTACTATGCGCACCCAACCAGAGTGACGGGAGGAGCACATTTCAGAAAACGTGCTCAGCTCGTCGAGAAAATGCGATTTAAGCAATAAAATTAAAAATGCACCTAAAACCTAAACCAAACTTGCAGGTGGTTATTTCTTCATGTGCAGTGGTTAACGCGGCACTCTCTAGCTGCCAAGAGCACTTTTTACTATGAGCACCCAACCAGAGTGACGGGAGGAGCACATTTCAGAAAACGTGCTCAGCTCGTCGAGAAAATGCTATTTAAGCAATAAAATTAAAAATGCACCTAAAACCTAAACATAACGTTGCAGGTGGTCATTTCTTCATGCGCAGTGGTCAACGCGGCACTCTCTAGCTGCCAAGAGCACTTTTTACTATGCGCACCCAACCAGAGTGACGGGAGGAGCACATTTCAGAAAACGTGCTCAGCTCGTCGAGAAAATGCGATTTAAGCAATAAAATTAAAAATGCACCTAAAACCTAAACCAAACGTTGCAGATGGTCATTTCTTCATGCGCAGTGGTCAACGCGGCACTCTCTAGCTGCCAAGAGCACTTTTTACTATGCGCACCCAACCAGAGTGACGGGAGGAGCACATTTCAGAAAACGTGCTCAGCTCGTCAAAAAAATGCGATTTAAGCAATAAAATTAAAAATGCACCTAAAACCTAAACCAAACGTTGCAGGTGGTTATTTCTTCATGCGCAATGGTCAACGCGGCACTCTCTAGCTGCCAAGAGCACTTTTTACTATGCGCACCCAACCAGAGTGACGGGAGGAGCACATTTCAGAAAACGTGCTCAGCTCGACGAGAAAATGCGATTTAAGCAATAAAATTAAAAATGCACCCAAAACCTAAACCAAACGTTGCAGATGGTCATTTCTTCATGCGCAGTGGTCAACGCGGCACTCTCTAGCTGCCAAGAGCACTTTTTACTATGCGCACCCAACCAGAGTGACGGGAGGAACACATTTCAGAAAACGTGCTCAGCTCGTCGAGAAAATGCGATTTAAGCAATAAAATTAAAAATGCACCTAAAACCTAAACCAAACGTTGCAGGTGGTTATTTCTTCATGCGCAATGGTCAACGCTGCACTCTCTAGCTGCCAAGAGCACTTTTTACTATGCGCACCCAACCAGAGTGACGGGAGGAGCACATTTCAGAAAACGTGCTCAGCTCGTCGAGAAAATGCGATTTAAGCAATTAAATTAAAAATGCACCCAAAACCTAAACCAAACGTTGCAGGTGGTTATTTCTTCATGCGCAGTGTTTAACGCGGCACTCTCTAGCTGCCAAGAGCACTTTTTACTATGCGCACCCAACCGGAGTGACGGGAGGAGCACATTTCAGAAAACGTGCTCAGCTCGTCGAGAAAATGCGATTTAAGTAATAAAATTAAAAATGCACCCACAACCTAAATCAAACGTTGCAGGTGGTTATTTCTTCATGCGCAGTGGTCAACGCGGCACTCTCTAGCTGCCAAGAGCACTTTTTACTATGCGCACCCAACCAGAGTGACGGGAGGAGCACATTTCAGAAAACGTGCTCAGCTCGTCGAGAAAATGCGATTTAAGCAATAAAATTAAAAATGCACCCAAAACCTAAACCAAACGTTGCAGATGGTCATTTCTTCATGCGCAGTGTTTAACGCGGCACTCTCTAGCTGCCAAGAGCACTTTTTACTATGCGCACCCAACCGGAGTGACGGGAGGAGCACATTTCAGAAAACGTGCTCAGCTCGTCGAGAAAATGCGATTTAAGCAATAAAATTAAAAATGCACCCACAACCTAAATCAAACGTTGCAGGTGGTTATTTCTTCATGCGCAGTGGTCAACGCGGCACTCTCTAGCTGCCAAGAGCACTTTTTACTATGCGCACCCAACCAGAGTGACGGGAGGAGCACATTTCAGAAAACGTGCTCAGCTCGTCGAGAAAATGCTATTTAAGCAATAAAATTAAAAATGCACCTAAAACCTAAACATAACGTTGCAGGTGGTCATTTCTTCATGCGCAGTGGTCAACGCGGCACTCTCTAGCTGCCAAGAGCACTTTTTACTATGCGCACCCAACCAGAGTGACGGGAGGAGCACATTTCAGAAAACGTGCTCAGCTCGTCGAGAAAATGCGATTTAAGCAATAAAATTAAAAATGCACCTAAAACCTAAACCAAACGTTGCAGATGGTCATTTCTTCATGCGCAGTGGTCAACGCGGCACTCTCTAGCTGCCAAGAGCACTTTTTACTATGCGCACCCAACCAGAGTGACGGGAGGAGCACATTTCAGAAAACGTGCTCAGCTCGTCGAGAAAATGCGATTTAAGCAATAAAATTAAAAATGCACCTAAAACCTAAACCAAACGTTGCAGGTGGTTATTTCTTCATGCGCAATGGTCAACGCGGCACTCTCTAGCTGCCAAGAGCACTTTTTACTATGCGCACCCAACCAGAGTGACGGGAGGAGCACATTTCAGAAAACGTGCTCAGCTCGACGAGAAAATGCGATTTAAGCAATAAAATTAAAAATGCACCCAAAACCTAAACCAAACGTTGCAGATGGTCATTTCTTCATGCGCAGTGGTCAACGCGGCACTCTCTAGCTGCCAAGAGCACTTTTTACTATGCGCACCCAACCAGAGTGACGGGAGGAGCACATTTCAGAAAACGTGCTCAGCTCGTCGAGAAAATGCGATTTAAGCAATAAAATTAAAAATGCACCTAAAACCTAAACCAAACGTTGCAGGTGGTTATTTCTTCATGCGCAGTGGTCAACGCGGCACTCTCTCGCTGCCAAGAGCACTTTTTACTATGCGCACCCAACAAGAGTGACGGGAGGAGCACATTTCAGAAAACGTGCTCAGCTCGTCGAGAAAATTCGATTTAAGCAATAAAATTAAAAATGCACCCAAAACCTAAACCAAACGTTGCAGGTGGTTATTTCTTCATGCGCAGTGGTCAACGCGGCACTCTCTAGCTCCCAAGAGCACTTTTTACTATGCGCACCCAACCAGAGTGACGGGAGGAGCACATTTCAGAAAACGTGCTCAGCTCGTCGAGAAAATGCGATTTAAGCAATAAAACTAAAAATGCACCTAAAACCTAAACCAAACGTTGCAGATGGTCATTTCTTCATGAGCAGTGGTCAACGCGGCACTCTCTAGCTGCCAAGAGCACTTTTTACTATGCGCACCCAACCAGAGTGACGGGAGGAGCACATTTCAGAAAACGTGCTCGGCTCGTCGAGAAAATGCGATTTAAGCAATACAATTAAAAATGCACATAAAACCTAAACATAACGTTGCAGGTGGTTATTTCTTCATGCGCAGTGGTCAACGCGGCACTCTCTAGCTGCCAAGAGCACTTTTTACTATGCGCACCCAACCAGAGTGACGGGAGGAGCACATTTCAGAAAACGTGCTCAGCTCGTCGAGAAAATGCGATTTAAGCAATAAAATTAAAAATGCACCTAAAACCTAAACCAAACGTTGCAGGTGTTTATTTCTTCATGCGCAATGGTCAACGCGGCACTCTCTAGCTGCCAAGAGCACTTTTTACTATGCGCACCCAACCAGAGTGACGGGAGGAGCACATTTCAGAAAACGTGATCAGCTCGACGAGAAAATGCGATTTAAGCAATAAAATTAAAAATGCACCTAAAACCTAAACCAAACGTTGCAGATGGTCATTTCTTCATGCGCAGTGGTCAACGCGGCACTCTCGAGCTGCCAAGAGCACTTTTTACTATGCACACCCAACCAGAGTGACGGGAGGAGCACATTTCAGAAAACGTGCTCAGCTCGTCGAGAAAATGCGATTTAAGCAATAAAATTAAAAATGCACCTAAAACCTAAACCAAACGTTGCAGATGGTGATTTCTTCATGCGCAGTGGTCAACGCGGCACTCTCTAGCAGCCAAGAGCACTTTTTACTATACGCACCCAACCAGAGTGACGGGAGGAGCACATTTCAGAAAACGTGCTCAGCTCCACGAGAAAATGCGATTTAAGCAATAAAATTAAAAATGCATCCAAAACCTAAACCAAACGTTGCAGGTGGTTATTTCTTCATGCGCAGTGGTCAACGCGGCACTCTCTAGCTGCCAAGAGCACTTTTTACTATGCGCACCCAACCAGAGTGACGGGAGGAGCACATTTCAGAAAACGTGCTCAGCTCGTCGAGAAAATGCGATTTAAGCAATAAAATTAAAAATGCACCTAAAACCTAAACTAAACGTTGCAGGTGGTTATTTCTTCATGCGCAGTGGTCAACGCGGCACTCTCTAGCTGCCAAGAGCACTTTTTACTATGCGCACCCAACCAGAGTGACGGGAGGAGCACATTTCAGAAAACGTGCTCGGCTCGTCGAGAAAATGCGATTTAAGCAATAAAATTAAAAATGCACCTAAAACCTAAACCAAACGTTGGGGGTGGTTATTTCTTCATGTGCAGCAGTCAACGCGGCACTCTCTAGCTGCCAAGAGCACTTTTTACTATGCGCACCCGACCAGAGTGACGGGAGGAGCACATTTCAGAAAACGTGCTCAGCTCGTCGAGAAAATGCGATTTAAGCAATAAAATTAAAAATGCACCCAAAACCTAAACCAAACGTTGCAGATGGTCAGTTCTTCATGCGCAGTGGTCAACGGGGCACTCTCTAGCTGCCAAGAGCACTTTTTACTATGCGCACCCAACCAGAGTGACGGGAGGAGCACATTTCAGAAAATGTGCTCAGCTCGTCGAGAAAATGCGATTTAAGCAATAAAATTAAAAATGCACCCAAAACCTAAACCAAACGTTGCAGATGGTCAGTTCTTCATGCGCAGTGGTCAACGCGGCACTCTCTAGCTGCCAAGAGCACTTTTTACTATGCGCACCCAACCAGAGTGACGGGAGGAGCACATTTCAGAAAATGTGCTCAGCTCGTCGAGAAAATGCGATTTAAGCAATAAAATTAAAAATGCACCCAAAACTTAAACCAAACGTTGCAGATGGTCATTTCTTCATGCGCAGTGGTCAACGCGGCACTCTCTAGCTGCCAAGAGCACTTTTTACTATGCGCACCCAACCAGAGTGACGGGAGGAGCGCATTTCAGAAAACGTGTTCAGCTCGTCGAGAAAATGCAATTTAAGCAATAAAATTAAAAATGCACCTAAAACCTAAACCAAACGTTGCAGGTGGTTATTTATTCATGCGCAGTGGGCAACGCGGCACTCTCTAGCTGCCAAGAGCACTTTTTACTATGCGCACCCAACCAGAGTGACGGGAGGAGCACATTTCAGAAAACGTGCTCAGCTCGTCGAGAAAATGCGATTTAAGCAATTAAATTAAAAATGCACCCAAAACCTAAACCAAACGTTGCAGGTGGTTATTTCTTCATGCGCAGTGTTTAACGCGGCACTCTCTAGCTGCCAAGAGCACTTTTTACTATGCGCACCCAACCGGAGTGACGGGAGGAGCACATTTCAGAAAACGTGCTCAGCTCGTCGAGAAAATGCGATTTAAGCAATAAAATTAAAAATGCACCCACAACCTAAATCAAACGTTGCAGGTGGTTATTTCTTCATGCGCAGTGGTCAACGCGGCACTCTCTAGCTGCCAAGAGCACTTTTTACTATGCGCACCCAACCAGAGTGACGGGAGGAGCACATTTCAGAAAACGTGCTCAGCTCGTCGAGAAAATGCGATTTAAGCAATAAAATTAAAAATGCACCAAAAACCTAAACCAAACGTTGCAGATGGTCATTTATTCATGCGCAGTGGTCAACGCGGCACTCTCTAGCTGCCAAGAGCACTTTTTACTATGCGCAACCAACCAGAGTGACGGGAGGAGCACATTTCAGAAAACGTGCTCAGCTCGACGAGAAAATGCGATTTAAGCAATAAAATTAAAAATGCACCCAAAACCTAAACCAAACGTTGCAGGTGGTTATTTCTTCATGCGCAGTGGTCAACGCGGCACTCTCTAGCTGCCAAGAGCACTTTTTACTATGCGGACCCAACCAGAGTGACGGGAGGAGCACATTTCAGAAAACGTGCTCAGCTCGTCGAGAAAATGCGATTTAAGCAATAAAATTAAAAATGCACCTAAAACCTAAACCAAACGTTGCAGGTGGTTATTTCTTCATGCGCAATGGTCAACGCGGCACTCTCTAGCTGCCAAGAGCACTTTTTACTATGCGCACCCAACCAGAGTGACGGGAGGAGCACATTTAGGAAAACGTGCTCAGCTCGTCGAGAAAATGCGATTTAAGCAATAAAATTAAAAATGCACCCAAAACCTAAACCAAACGTTGCAGATGGTCATTTCTTCATGCGCAGTGGTCAACGCGGCACTTTCTAGCTGCCAAGAGCACTTTTTACTATGCGCACCCAACAAGAGTGACGGGAGGAGCACATTTCAGAAAACATGCTCAGCTCGTCGAGCAAATTCGATTTAAGCAATAAAATTAAAAATGCACCCAAATCCTAAACCAAACGTTGCAGGTGGTTATTTCTTCATGCGCAGTGGTCAACGCGGCACTCTTTAGCTCCCAAGAGCACTTTTTACTATGCGCACCCAACCAGAGTGACGGGAGGAGCACATTTCAGAAAACGGGCTCAGCTCGTCGAGAAAATGCGATTTAAGCAATAAAACTAAAAATGCACCTAAAACCTAAACCAAACGTTGCAGATGGTCATTTCTTCATGAGCAGTGGTCAACGCGGCACTCTCTAGCTGCCAAGAGCACTTTTTACTATGCGCACCCAACCAGAGTGACGGGAGGAGCACATTTCAGAAAACGTGCTCGGCTCGTCGAGAAAATGCGATTTAAGCAATAAAATTAAAAATGCACATAAAACCTAAACCAAACGTTGCAGATAGTCATTTCTTCATGCGCAGTGGTCAACGCGGCACTCTCGAGCTGCCAAGAGCACTTTTTACTATGCACACCCAACCAGAGTGACGGGAGGAGCACATTTCAGAAAACGTGCTCAGCTCGTCGAGAAAATGCGATTTAAGCAATAAAATTAAAAATGCACCCAAAACCTAAACCAAACGTTGTAGGTGGTTATTTCTTCATGCGCAGTGTTTAACGCGGCACTCTCTAGCTGCCAAGAGCACTTTTTACTATGCGCACCCAACCAGAGTGACGGGAGGAGCACATTTCAGAAAACGTGCTCAGCTCGTCGAGAAAATGCGATTTAAGCAATAAAATTAAAAATGCACCCACAACCTAAATCAAACGTTGCAGGTGGTTATTTCTTCATGCGCAGTGGTCAACGCAGCACTCTCTAGCTGCCAAGAGCACTTTTTACTATGCGCACCCAACCAGAGTGACGGGAGGAGCACATTTCAGAAAACGAGCTCAGCTCGTCGAGAAAATGCGATTTAAGCAATAAAATTAAAAATGCACCTAAAACCTAAACCAAACGTTGCAGGTGTTTATTTCTTCATGCGCAATGGTCAACGCGGCACTCTCTAGCTGCCAAGAGCACTTTTTACTATGCGCACCCAACCAGAGTGACGGGAGGAGCACATTTCAGAAAATGAGCTCAGCTCGTCGAGAAAATGCGATTTAAGCAATAAAATTAAAAATGCACCTAAAACCTAAACCAAACGTTGGGGGTGGTTATTTCTTCGTGTGCAGCAGTCAACGCGGCACTCTCTAGCTGCCAAGAGCACTTTTTACTATGCGCACCCGACCAGAGTGACGGGAGGAGCACATTTCAGAAAACGTGCTCAACTCGTCGAGAAAATGCGATTTAAGCAATAAAATTAAAAATGCACCCAAAACCTAAACCAAACGTTGCAGGTGGTTATTTCTTCATGCGCAGTGGTCAACGCGGCACTCTCTAGCTGCCAAGAGCACTTTTTACTATGCGCACCCAACCAGAGTGACGGGAGGAGCACATTTCAGAAAACGTGCTCAGCTCGTCGAGAAAATGCGATTTAAGCAATAAAATTAAAAATGCACCCAAAACCTAAACCAAACGTTGCAGATGGTCAGTTCTTCATGCGCAGTGGTCAACGCGGGACTCTCTAGCTGCCAAGAGCACTTTTTACTATGCGCACCCAACCAGAGTGACGGGAGGAGCACATTTCAGAAAATGTGCTCAGCTCGTCGAGAAAATGCGATTTAAGCAATAAAATTAAAAATGCACCCAAAACCTAAACCAAACGTTGCAGATGGTCAGTTCTTCATGCGCAGTGGTCAACGCGGCACTCTCTAGCTGCCAAGAGCACTTTTTACTATGCGCACCCAACCAGAGTGACGGGAGGAGCGCATTTCAGAAAACGTGTTCAGCTCGTCGAGAAAATGCGATTTAAGCAATAAAATTAAAAATGCACCTAAAACCTAAACCAAACGTTGCAGGTGGTTATTTCTTCATGCGCAATGGTCAACGCTGCACTCTCTAGCTGCCAAGAGCACTTTTTACTATGCGCACCCAACCAGAGTGACGGGAGGAGCACATTTCAGAAAACGTGCTCAGCTCGTCGAGAAAATGCGATTTAAGCAATTAAATTAAAAATGCACCCAAAACCTAAACCAAACGTTGCAGGTGGTTATTTCTTCATGCGCAGTGTTTAACGCGGCACTCTCTAGCTGCCAAGAGCACTTTTTACTATGCGCACCCAACCGGAGTGACGGGAGGAGCACATTTCAGAAAACGTGCTCAGCTCGTCGAGAAAATGCGATTTAAGCAATAAAATTAAAAATGCACCCACAACCTAAATCAAACGTTGCAGGTGGTTATTTCTTCATGCGCAGTGGTCAACGCGGCACTCTCTAGCTGCCAAGAGCACTTTTTATTATGCGCACCCAACCAGAGTGACGGGAGGAGCACATTTCAGAAAACGTGCTCAGCTCGTCGAGAAAATGCGATTTAAGCAATAAAATTAAAAATGCACCCAAAACCTAAACCAAACGTTGCAGATGGTCATTTCTTCATGCGCAGTGGTCAACGCGGCACTCTCTAGCTGCCAAGAGCACTTTTTACTATGCACACCCAACCAGAGTGACGGGAGGAGCACATTTCAGAAAACGTGCTCAGCTCGTCGAGAAAATGCGATTTAAGCAATAAAATTAAAAATGCACCTAAAACCTAAACCAAACGTCGCAGGTGGTTATTTCTTCATGTGCAGTGGTCAACGCGGCACTCTCTAGCTGCCAAGAGCACTTTTTACTATGCGCACCCAACCAGAGTGACGGGAGGAGCACATTTCAGAAAACGTGCTCAGCTCGTCCAGAAAATGCGATTTAAGCAATAAAATTAAAAATGCACCCAAAACCTAAACCAAACGTTGCAGGTGGTTATTTCTTCATGCGCAGTGTTTAACGCGGCACTCTCTAGCTGCCAAGAGCACTTTTTACTATGCGCACCCAACAAGAGTGACGGGAGGAGCACATTTCAGAAAACGTGCTCAGCTCGTCGAGCAAATTCGATTTAAGCAATAAAATTAAAAATGCACCCAAAACCTAAACCAAACGTTGCAGGTGGTTATTTCTTCATGCGCAGTGGTCAACGCGGCACTCTTTAGCTCCCAAGAGCACTTTTTACTATGCGCACCCAACCAGAGTGACGGGAGGAGCACATTTCAGAAAACGTGCTCAGCTCGTCGAGAAAATGCGATTTAAGCAATAAAACTAAAAATGCACCTAAAACCTAAACCAAACGTTGCAGATGGTCATTTCTTCATGAGCTGTGGTCAACGCGGCACTCTCTAGCTGCCAAGAGCACTTTTTACTATGCGCACCCAACCAGAGTGACGGGAGGAGCACATTTCAGAAAACGTGCTCGGCTCGTCGAGAAAATGCGATTTAAGCAATAAAATTAAAAATGCACATAAAACCTAAACCAAACGTTGCAGATAGTCATTTCTTCATGCGCAGTGGTCAACGCGGCACTCTCTAGCTGCCAAGAGCACTTTTTACTATGCACACCCAACCAGAGTGACGGGAGGAGCACATTTCAGAAAACGTGCTCAGCTCGTCGAGAAAATGCGATTTAAGCAATAAAATTAAAAATGCACCTAAAACCTAAACCAAACGTTGCAGATGGTCATTTCTTCATGCGCAGTGGTCAACGCGGCACTCTCTAGCTGCCAAGAGCACTTTTTACTATGCGCACCCAACCAGAGTGACGGGAGGAGCACATTTCAGAAAACGTGCTCAGCTCGTCGAGAAAATGCGATTTAAGCAATAAAATTAAAAATGCACCTAAAACCTAAACCAAACGTTGCAGGTGGTTATTTCTTCATGCGCAATGGTCAACGCGGCACTCTCTAGCTGCCAAGAGCACTTTTTACTATGCGCACCCAACCAGAGTGACGGGAGGAGCACATTTCAGAAAACGTGCTCAGCTCGACGAGAAAATGCGATTTAAGCAATAAAATTAAAAATGCACCCAAAACCTAAACCAAACGTTGCAGATGGTCATTTCTTCATGCGCAGTGGTCAACGCGGCACTCTCTAGCTGCCAAGAGCACTTTTTACTATGCGCACCCAACCAGAGTGACGGGAGGAGCACATTTCAGAAAACGTGCTCAGCTCGTCGAGAAAATGCGATTTAAGCAATAAAATTAAAAATGCACCTAAAACCTAAACCAAACGTTGCAGGTGGTTATTTCTTCATGCGCAATGGTCAACGCTGCACTCTCTAGCTGCCAAGAGCACTTTTTACTATGCGCACCCAACCAGAGTGACGGGAGGAGCACATTTCAGAAAACGTGCTCAGCTCGTCGAGAAAATGCGATTTAAGCAATTAAATTAAAAATGCACCCAAAACCTAAACCAAACGTTGCAGGTGGTTATTTCTTCATGCGCAGTGTTTAACGCGGCACTCTCTAGCTGCCAAGAGCACTTTTTACTATGCGCACCCAACCGGAGTGACGGGAGGAGCACATTTCAGAAAACGTGCTCAGCTCGTCGAGAAAATGCGATTGAAGCAATAAAATTAAAAATGCACCCACAACCTAAATCAAACGTTGCAGGTGGTTATTTCTTCATGCGCAGTGGTCAAAGCGGCACTCTCTAGCTGCCAAGAGCACTTTTTACTATGCGCACCCAACCAGAGTGACGGGAGGAGCACATTTCAGAAAACGTGCTCAGCTCGTCGAGAAAATGCGATTTAAGCAATAAAATTAAAAATGCACCCAAAACCTAAACCAAACGTTGCAGATGGTCATTTCTTCATGCGCAGTGTTTAACGCGGCACTCTCTAGCTGCCAAGAGCACTTTTTACTATGCGCACCCAACCGGAGTGACATTTCAGAAAACGTGCTCAGCTCGTCGAGAAAATGCGATTTAAGCAATAAAATTAAAAATGCACCCACAACCTAAACCAAACGTTGCAGATGGTCATTTCTTCATGCGCAGTGGTCAACGCGGCACTCTCTAGCTCCCAAGAGCACTTTTTACTATGCGCACCCATCCAGAGTGACGGGGGGAGCACATTTCAGAAAACGTGCTCAGCTCGTCGAGAAAATGCGATTTAAGCAATAAAACTAAAAATGCACCTAAAACCTAAACCAAACGTTGCAGATGGTCATTTCTTCATGAGCAGTGGTCAACGCGGCACTCTCTAGCTGCCAAGAGCACTTTTTACTATGCGCACCCAACCAGAGTGACGGGAGGAGCACATTTCAGAAAACGTGCTCGGCTCGTCGAGAAAATGCGATTTAAGCAATAAAATTAAAAATGCACATAAAACCTAAACCAAACGTTGCAGATAGTCATTTCTTCATGCGCAGTGGTCAACGCGGCACTCTCGAGCTGCCAAGAGCACTTTTTACTATGCACACCCAACCAGAGTGACGGGAGGAGCACATTTCAGAAAACGTGCTCAGCTCGTCGAGAAAATGCGATTTAAGCAATAAAATTAAAAATGCACCCAAAACCTAAACCAAACGTTGCAGGTGGTTATTTCTTCATGCGCAGTGTTTAACGCGGCACTCTCTAGCTGCCAAGAGCACTTTTTACTATGCGCACCCAACCAGAGTGACGGGAGGAGCACATTTCAGAAAACGTGCTCAGCTCGTCGAGAAAATGCGATTTAAGCAATAAAATTAAAAATGCACCCACAACCTAAATCAAACGTTGCAGGTGGTTATTTCTTCATGCGCAGTGGTCAACGCGGCACTCTCTAGCTGCCAAGAGCACTTTTTACTATGCGCACCCAACCAGAGTGACGGGAGGAGCACATTTCAGAAAACGTGCTCAGCTCGTCGAGAAAATGCGATTTAAGCAATAAAATTAAAAATGCACCTAAAACCTAAACCAAACTTGCAGGTGGTTATTTCTTCATGTGCAGTGGTTAACGCGGCACTCTCTAGCTGCCAAGAGCACTTTTTACTATGAGCACCCAACCAGAGTGACGGGAGGAGCACATTTCAGAAAACGTGCTCAGCTCGTCGAGAAAATGCGATTTAAGCAATAAAATTAAAAATGCACCCACAACCTAAATCAAACGTTGCAGGTGGTTATTTCTTCATGCGCAGTGGTCAACGCGGCACTCTCTAGCTGCCAAGAGCACTTTTTACTATGCGCACCCAACCAGAGTGACGGGAGGAGCACATTTCAGAAAACGTGCTCAGCTCGTCGAGAAAATGCGATTTAAGCAATAAAATTAAAAATGCACCTAAAACCTAAACCAAACTTGCAGGTGGTTATTTCTTCATGTGCAGTGGTTAACGCGGCACTCTCTAGCTGCCAAGAGCACTTTTTACTATGAGCACCCAACCAGAGTGACGGGAGGAGCACATTTCAGAAAACGTGCTCAGCTCGTCGAAAAAATGCTATTTAAGCAATAAAATTAAAAATGCACCTAAAACCTAAACATAACGTTGCAGGTGGTCATTTCTTCATGCGCAGTGGTCAACGCGGCACTCTCTAGCTGCCAAGAGCACTTTTTACTATGCGCACCCAACCAGAGTGACGGGAGGAGCACATTTCAGAAAACGTGCTCAGCTCGTCGAGAAAATGCGATTTAAGCAATAAAATTAAAAATGCACCTAAAACCTAAACCAAACGTTGCAGATGGTCATTTCTTCATGCGCAGTGGTCAACGCGGAACTCTCTAGCTGCCAAGAGCACTTTTTACTATGCGCACCCAACCAGAGTGACGGGAGGAGCACATTTCAGAAAACGTGCTCAGCTCGACGAGAAAATGCGATTTAAGCAATAAAATTAAAAATGCACCCAAAACCTAAACCAAACGTTGCAGATGGTCATTTCTTCATGCGCAGTGTTCAACGCGGCACTCTCTAGCTGCCAAGAGCACTTTTTACTATGCGCACCCAACCAGAGTGACGGGAGGAGCACATTTCAGAAAACGTGCTCAGCTCGACGAGAAAATGCGATTTAAGCAATAAAATTAAAAATGCACCCAAAACCTAAACCAAACGTTGCAGGCGGTTATTTCTTCATGCGCAGTGGTCAACGCGGCACTCTCTAGCTGCCAAGAGCACTTTTTACTATGCGCACCCAACCAGAGTGACGGGAGGAGCACATTTCAGAAAACGTGCTCAGCTCGACGAGAAAATGCGATTTAAGCAATAAAATTAAAAATGCACCTAAAACCTAAACCAAACGTTGCAGATGGTCATTTCTTCATGCGCAGTGGTCAACGCGGCACTCTCGAGCTGCCAAGAGCACTTTTTACTATGCACACCCAACCAGAGTGACGGGAGGAGCACATTTCAGAAAACGTGCTCAGCTCGTCGAGAAAATGCGATTTAAGCAATAAAATTAAAAATGCACCTAAAACCTAAACCAAACGTTGCAGATGGTCATTTCTTCATGCGCAGTGGTCAACGCGGCACTCTCTAGCTGCCAAGAGCACTTTTTACTATGCGCACGCAACCAGAGTGACGGGAGGAGCACATTTCAGAAAACGTGCTCAGCTCGACGAGAAAATGCGATTTAAGCAATAAAATTAAAAATGCACCCAAAACCTAAACCAAACGTTGCAGGTGGTTATTTCTTCATGCGCAGTGGTCAACGCGGCACTCTCTAGCTGCCAAGAGCACTTTTTACTATGCGCACCCAACCAGAGTGACGGGAGGAGCACATTTCAGAAAACGTGCTCAGCTCGTCGAGAAAATGCGATTTAAGCAATAAAATTAAAAATGCACCTAAAACCTAAACTAAACGTTGCAGGTGGTTATTTCTTCATGCGCAGTGGTCAACGCGGCACTCTCTAGCTGCCAAGAGCACTTTTTACTATGCGCACCCAACCAGAGTGACGGGAGGAGCACATTTCAGAAAACGTGCTCGGCTCGTCGAGAAAATGCGATTTAAGCAATAAAATTAAAAATGCACCTAAAACCGAAACCAAACGTTGGGGGTGGTTATTTCTTCATGTGCAGCAGTCAACGCGGCACTCTCTAGCTGCCAAGAGCACTTTTTACTATGCGCACCCGACCAGAGTGACGGGAGGAGCACATTTCAGAAAACGTGCTCAGCTCGTCGAGAAAATGCGATTTAAGCAATAAAATTAAAAATGCACCCAAAACCTAAACCAAACGTTGCAGATGGTCAGTTCTTCATGCGCAGTGGTCAACGCGGCACTCTCTAGCTGCCAAGAGCACTTTTTACTATGCGCACCCAACCAGAGTGACGGGAGGAGCACATTTCAGAAAATGTGCTCAGCTCGTCGAGAAAATGCGATTTAAGCAATAAAATTAAAAATGCACCCAAAACCTAAACCAAACGTTGCAGGTGGTTATTTCTTCATGCGCAGTGGTCAACGCGGCACTCTCTAGCTGCCAAGAGCACTTTTTACTATGCGCACCCAACCAGAGTGACGGGAGGAGCACATTTCAGAAAACGTGCTCAGCTCGACGAGAAAATGCGATTTAAGCAATAAAATTAAAAATGCACCCAAAACCTAAACCAAACGTTGCAGATGGTCAGTTCTTCATGCGCAGTGGTCAACGCGGCACTCTCTAGCTGCCAAGAGCACTTTTTACTATGTGCACCCAACCAGAGTGACGGGAGGAGCACATTTCAGAAAATGTGCTCAGCTCGTCGAGAAAATGCGATTTAAGCAATAAAATTAAAAATGCACCCAAAACCTAAACCAAACGTTGCAGATGGTCATTTCTTCATGCGCAGTGGTCAACGCGGCACTCTCTAGCTGCCAAGAGCACTTTTTACTATGCGCACCCAACCAGAGTGACGGGAGGAGCGCATTTCAGAAAACGTGTTCAGCTCGTCGAGAAAATGCGATTTAAGCAATAAAATTAAAAATGCACCTAAAACCTAAACCAAACGTTGCAGGTGGTTATTTATTCATGCGCAGTGGGCAACGCGGCACTCTCTAGCTGCCAAGAGCACTTTTTACTATGCGCACCCAGCCAGAGTCACGGGAGGAGCACATTTCAGAAAACGTGCTCAGCTCGTCGAGAAAATGCGATTTAAGCAATAAAATTAAAAATGCACCTAAAACCTAAACCAAACGTTGCAGATGGTCATTTCTTCATGCGCAGTGGTCAACGCGGCACTCTCTAGCTGCCAAGAGCACTTTTTAATATGTGCACCCAACCAGAGTGACGGGAGGAGCACATTTCAGAAAACGTGCTCAGCTCGTCGAGAAAATGCGATTTAAGCAATAAAATGAAAAATGCACCTAAAACCTAAACCAAACGTTGGGGGTGGTTATTTCTTCATGTGCAGCAGTCAACGCGGCACTCTCTAGCTGCCAAGAGCACTTTTTACTATGCGCACCCGACCAGAGTGACGGGAGGAGCACATTTCAGAAAACGTGCTCAGCTCGTCGAGAAAATGCGATTTAAGCAATAAAATTAATAATGCACCCAAAACCTAAACCAAACGTTGCAGGTGGTTATTTCTTCATGCGCAGTGGTCAACGCGGCACTCTCTAGCTGCCAAGAGCACTTTTTACTATGCGCACCCAACCAGAGTGACGGGAGGAGCACATTTCAGAAAACGTGCTCAGCTCGTCGAGAAAATGCGATTTAAGCAATAAAATTAAAAATGCACCTAAAACCTAAACCAAACGTTGCAGGTGGTTATTTCTTCATGTGCAGCAGTCAACGCGGCACTCTCTAGCTGCCAAGAGCACTTTTTACTATGCGCACCCGACCAGAGTGACGGGAGGAGCACATTTCAGAAAACGTGCTCAGCTCGTCGAGAAAATGCGATTTAAGCAATAAAATTAAAAATGCACCCAAAACCTAAACCAAACGTTGCAGATGGTCAGTTTTTCATGCGCAGTGGTCAACGCGGCACTCTCTAGCTGCCAAGAGCACTTTTTACTATGCGCACCCAACCAGAGTGACGGGAGGAGCACATTTCAGAAAATGTGCTCAGCTCGTCGAGAAAATGCGATTTAAGCAATAAAATTAAAAATGCACCCAAAACCTAAACCAAACGTTGCAGGTGGTTATTTCTTCATGCGCAGTGGTCAACGCGGCACTCTCTAGCTGCCAAGAGCACTTTTTACTACGCGCACCCAACCAGAGTGACGGGAGGAGCACATTTCAGAAAACGTGCTCAGCTCGACGAGAAAATGCGATTTAAGCAATAAAATTAAAAATGCACCCAAAACCTAAACCAAACGTTGCAGATGGTCAGTTCTTCATGCGCAGTGGTCAACGCGGCACTCTCTAGCTGCCAAGAGCACTTTTTACTATGTGCACCCAACCAGAGTGACGGGAGGAGCACATTTCAGAAAATGTGCTCAGCTCGTCGAGAAAATGCGATTTAAGCAATAAAATTAAAAATGCACCCAAAACCTAAACCAAACGTTGCAGATGGTCATTTCTTCATGCGCAGTGGTCAACGCGGCACTCTCTAGCTGCCAAGAGCACTTTTTACTATGCGCACCCAACCAGAGTGACGGGAGGAGCGCATTTCAGAAAACGTGTTCAGCTCGTCGAGAAAATGCGATTTAAGCAATAAAATTAAAAATGCACCTAAAACCTAAACCAAACGTTGCAGGTGGTTATTTATTCATGCGCAGTGGGCAACGCGGCACTCTCTAGCTGCCAAGAGCACTTTTTACTATGCGCACCCAACCAGAGTGACGGGAGGAGCACATTTCAGAAAACGTGCTCAGCTCGTCGAGAAAATGCGATTTAAGCAATAAAATTAAAAATGCACCTAAAACCTAAACCAAACGTTGCAGATGCTCATTTCTTCATGCGCAGTGGTCAACGCGGCACTCTCTAGCTGCCAAGAGCACTTTTTAATATGCGCACCCAACCAGAGTGACGGCAGGAGCACATTTCAGAAAACGTGCTCAGCTCGTCGAGAAAATGCGATTTAAGCAATAAAATTAAAAATGCACCTAAAACCTAAACCAAACGTTGGGGGTGGTTATTTCTTCATGTGCAGCAGTCAACGCGGCACTCTCTAGCTGCCAAGAGCACTTTTTACTATGCGCACCCGACCAGAGTGACGGGAGGAGCACATTTCAGAAAACGTGCTCAGCTCGTCGAGAAAATGCGATTTAAGCAATAAAATTAAAAATGCACCTAAAACCTAAACCAAACTTGCAGGTGGTTATTTCTTCATGTGCAGTGGTTAACGCGGCACTCTCTAGCTGCCAAGAGCACTTTTTACTATGAGCACCCAACCAGAGTGACGGGAGGAGCACATTTCAGAAAACGTGCTCAGCTCGTCGAGAAAATGCTATTTAAGCAATAAAATTAAAAATGCACCTAAAACCTAAACATAACGTTGCAGGTGGTCATTTCTTCATGCGCAGTGGTCAACGCGGCACTCTCTAGCTGCCAAGAGCACTTTTTACTATGCGCACCCAACCAGAGTGACGGGAGGAGCACATTTCAGAAAACGTGCTCAGCTCGTCGAGAAAATGCGATTTAAGCAATAAAATTAAAAATGCACCTAAAACCTAAACCAAACGTTGCAGATGGTCATTTCTTCATGCGCAGTGGTCAACGCGGCACTCTCTAGCTGCCAAGAGCACTTTTTACTATGCGCACCCAACCAGAGTGACGGGAGGAGCACATTTCAGAAAACGTGCTCAGCTCGTCGAGAAAATGCGATTTAAGCAATAAAATTAAAAATGCACCTAAAACCTAAACCAAACGTTGCAGGTGGTTATTTCTTCATGCGCAATGGTCAACGCGGCACTCTCTAGCTGCCAAGAGCACTTTTTACTATGCGCACCCAACCAGAGTGACGGGAGGAGCACATTTCAGAAAACGTGCTCAGCTCGACGAGAAAATGCGATTTAAGCAATAAAATTAAAAATGCACCCAAAACCTAAACCAAACGTTGCAGATGGTCATTTCTTCATGCGCAGTGGTCAACGCGGCACTCTCTAGCTGCCAAGAGCACTTTTTACTATGCGCACCCAACCAGAGTGACGGGAGGAGCACATTTCAGAAAACGTGCTCGGCTCGTCGAGAAAATGCGATTTAAGCAATAAAATTAAAAATGCACATAAAACCTAAACATAACGTTGCAGGTGGTTATTTCTTCATGCGCAGTGGTCAACGCGGCACTCTCTAGCTGCCAAGAGCACTTTTTACTATGCGCACCCAACCAGAGTGACGGGAGGAGCACATTTCAGAAAACGTGCTCAGCTCGTCGAGAAAATGCGATTTAAGCAATAAAATTAAAAATGCACCTAAAACCTAAACCAAACGTTGCAGGTGTTTATTTCTTCATGCGCAATGGTCAACGCGGCACTCTCTAGCTGCCAAGAGCACTTTTTACTATGCGCACCCAACCAGAGTGACGGGAGGAGCACATTTCAGAAAATGTGCTCAGCTCGTCGAGAAAATGCGATTTAAGCAATAAAATTAAAAATGCACCTAAAACCTAAACCAAACGTTGCAGGTGGTTATTTATTCATGCGCAGTGGGCAACGCGGCACTCTCTAGCTGCCAAGAGCACTTTTTACTATGCGCACCCAACCAGAGTGACGGGAGGAGCACATTTCAGAAAACGTGCTCAGCTCGTCGAGAAAATGCGATTTAAGCAATAAAATTAATAATGCACCAAAAACCTAAACCAAACGTTGCAGGTGGTTATTTCTTCATGCGCAGTGGTCAACGCGGCACTCTCTAGCTGCCAAGAGCACTTTTTACTATGCACACCCAACCAGAGTGACGGGAGGAGCACATTTCAGAAAACGTGCTCAGCTCGTCGAGAAAATGCGATTTAAGCAATAAAATTAAAAATGCACCTAAAACCTAAACCAAACGTTGCAGGTGGTTATTTCTTCATGCGCAATGGTCAACGCGGCACTCTCTAGCTGCCAAGAGCACGTTCTACTATGCGCACCCAACCAGAGTGACGGGAGGAGCACATTTCAGAAAACGTGCTCAGCTCGTCGAGAAAATGCGATTTAAGCAATTAAATTAAAAATGCACCCAAAACCTAAACCAAACGTTGCAGGTGGTTATTTCTTCATGCGCAGTGTTTAACGCGGCACTCTCTAGCTGCCAAGAGCACTTTTTACTATGCGCACCCAACCGGAGTGACGGGAGGAGCACATTTCAGAAAACGTGCTCAGCTCGTCGAGAAAATGCGATTTAAGCAATAAAATTAAAAATGCACCCACAACCTAAACCAAACGTTGCAGATGGTCATTTCTTCATGCGCAGTGGTCAACGCGGCACTCTCTAGCTGCCAAGAGCACTTTTTACTATGCACACCCAACCAGAGTGACGGGAGGAGCACATTTCAGAAAACGTGCTCAGCTCGTCGAGAAAATGCGATTTAAGCAATAAAATTAAAAATGCACCTAAAACCTAAACCAAACGTTGCAGGTGGTTATTTCTTCATGCGCAGTGGTCAACGCGGCACTCTCTAGCTGCCAAGAGCACTTTTTACTATGCGCACCCAACCAGAGTGACGGGAGGAGCACATTTCAGAAAACGTGCTCAGCTCGTCGAGAAAATGCGATTTAAGCAATAAAATTAAAAATGCACCCAAAACCTAAACCAAACGTTGCAGGTGGTTATTTCTTCATGCGCAGTGGTCAACGCGGCACTCTCTAGCTGCCAAGAGCACTTTTTACTATGCGCACCCAACCAGAGTGACGGGAGGAGCACATTTCAGAAAACGTGCTCAGCTCGTCGAGAAAATGCGATTTAAGCAATAAAATTAAAAATGCACCTAAAACCTAAACCAAACTTGCAGGTGGTTATTTCTTCATGTGCAGTGGTCAACGCGGCACTCTCTAGCTGCCAAGAGCACTTTTTACTATGCGCACCCAACCAGAGTGACGGGAGGAGCACATTTCAGAAAACGTGCTCAGCTCGTCGAGAAAATGCGATTTAAGCAATAAAATTAAAAATGCACCTAAAACCTAAACCAAACGTTGCAGGTGGTTATTTCTTCATGCGCAGTGGTCAACGCGGCACTCTCTAGCTGCCAAGAGCACTTTTTACTATGCGCACCCAACCAGAGTGACGGGAGGAGCACATTTCAGAAAACGTGCTCAGCTCGTCGAGAAAATGCGATTTAAGCAATAAAATTAAAAATGCACCCAAAACCTAAACCAAACGTTGCAGGTGGTTATTTCTTCATGCGCAGTGGTCAACGCGGCACTCTCTAGCTGCCAAGAGCACTTTTTACTATGCGCACCCAACCAGAGTGACGGGAGGAGCACATTTCAGAAAACGTGCTCAGCTCGTCGAGAAAATGCGATTTAAGCAATAAAATTAAAAATGCACCTAAAACCTAAACCAAACTTGCAGGTGGTTATTTCTTCATGTGCAGTGGTCAACGCGGCACTCTCTAGCTGCCAAGAGCACTTTTTACTATGCGCACCCAACCAGAGTGACGGGAGGAGCACATTTCAGAAAACGTGCTCAGCTCGTCGAGAAAATGCGATTTAAGCAATAAAATTAAAGATGCACCTAAAACCTAAACCAAACGTTGCAGGTGGTTATTTCTTCATGCGCAGTGGTCAACGCGGCACTCTCTAGCTGCCAAGAGCACTTTTAACTATGCGCACCCAACCAGAGTGACGGGAGGAGCACATTTCAGAAAACGTGCTCAGCTCGTCGAGAAAATGCGATTTAAGCAATAAAATTAAAAATGCACCTAAAACCTAAACTAAACGTTGCAGGTGGTTATTTCTTCATGCGCAGTGGTCAACGCGGCACTCTCTAGCTGCCAAGAGCACTTTTTACTATGCGCACCCAACCAGAGTGACGGGAGGAGCACATTTCAGAAAACGTGCTCGGCTCGTCGACAAAATGCGATTTAAGCAATAAAATTAAAAATGCACCTAAAACCTAAACCAAACGTTGTGGGTGGTTATTTCTTCATGTGCAGCAGTCAACGCGGCACTCTCTAGCTGCCAAGAGCACTTTTTACTATGCGCACCCGACCAGAGTGACGGGAGGAGCACATTTCAGAAAACGTGCTCAGCTCGTCGAGAAAATGCGATTTAAGCAATAAAATTAAAAATGCACCCAAAACCTAAACCAAACGTTGCAGATGGTCAGTTCTTCATGCGCAGTGGTCAACGCGGCACTCTCTAGCTGCCAAGAGCACTTTTTACTATGCGCACCCAACCAGAGTGACGGGAGGAGCACATTTCAGAAAACGTGCTCAGCTCGTCGAGAAAATGCGATTTAAGCAATAAAACTAAAAATGCACCTAAAACCTAAACCAAACGTTGCAGATGGTCATTTCTTCATGAGCAGTGGTCAACGCGGCACTCTCTAGCTGCCAAGAGCACTTTTTACTATGCGCACCCAACCAGAGTGACGGGAGGAGCACATTTCAGAAAACGTGCTCAGCTCGTCGAGAAAATGCGATTTAAGCAATAAAATTAAAAATGCACCTAAAACCTAAACCAAACGTTGCAGGTGTTTATTTCTTCATGCGCAATGGTCAACGCGGCACTCTCTAGCTGCCAAGAGCACTTTTTACTATGCGCACCCAACCAGAGTGACGGGAGGAGCACATTTCAGAAAACGTGCTCAGCTCGACGAGAAAATGCGATTTAAGCAATAAAATTAAAAATGCACCCAAAACCTAAACCAAACGTTGCAGATGGTCATTTCTTCATGCGCAGTGGTCAACGCGGCACTCTCGAGCTGCCAAGAGCACTTTTTACTATGCACACCCAACCAGAGTGACGGGAGGAGCACATTTCAGAAAACGTGCTCAGCTCGTCGAGAAAATGCGATTTAAGCAATAAAATTTAAAATGCACCTAAAACCTAAACCAAACGTTGCAGATGGTCATTTCTTCATGCGCAGTGGTCAACGCGGCACTCTCTAGCTGCCAAGAGCACTTTTTACTATGCGCACCCAACCAGAGTGACGGGAGGAGCACATTTCAGAAAACGTGCTCAGCTCGACGAGAAAATGCGATTTAAGCAATAAAATTAAAAATGCAGATGGTCAGTTCTTCATGCGCAGTGGTCAACGCGGCACTCTCTAGCTGCCAAGAGCACTTTTTACTATGCGCACCCAACCAGAGTGACGGGAGGAGCACATTTCAGAAAATGTGCTCAGCTCGTCGAGAAAATGCGATTTAAGCAATAAAATTAAAAATGCACCTAAAACCTAAACCAAACGTTGCAGGTGGTTATTTCTTCATGCGCAGTGGTCAACGCGGCACTCTCTAGCTGCCAAGAGCACTTTTTACTATGCGCACCCAACCAGAGTGACGGGAGGAGCACATTTCAGAAAACGTGCTCAGCTCGTCGAGAAAATGCGATTTAAGCAATAAAATTAAAAATGCACCCAAAACCTAAACCAAACGTTGCAGGTGGTTATTTCTTCATGCGCAGTGGTCAACGCGGCACTCTCTAGCTGCCAAGAGCACTTTTTACTATGCGCACCCAACCAGAGTGACGGGAGGAGCACATTTCAGAAAACGTGCTCAGCTCGTCGAGAAAATGCGATTTAAGCAATAAAATTAAAAATGCACCTAAAACCTAAACCAAACTTGCAGGTGGTTATTTCTTCATGTGCAGTGGTCAACGCGGCACTCTCTAGCTGCCAAGAGCACTTTTTACTATGCGCACCCAACCAGAGTGACGGGAGGAGCACATTTCAGAAAACGTGCTCAGCTCGTCGAGAAAATGCGATTTAAGCAATAAAATTAAAGATGCACCTAAAACCTAAACCAAACGTTGCAGGTGGTTATTTCTTCATGCGCAGTGGTCAACGCGGCACTCTCTAGCTGCCAAGAGCACTTTTAACTATGCGCACCCAACCAGAGTGACGGGAGGAGCACATTTCAGAAAACGTGCTCAGCTCGTCGAGAAAATGCGATTTAAGCAATAAAATTAAAAATGCACCTAAAACCTAAACTAAACGTTGCAGGTGGTTATTTCTTCATGCGCAGTGGTCAACGCGGCACTCTCTAGCTGCCAAGAGCACTTTTTACTATGCGCACCCAACCAGAGTGACGGGAGGAGCACATTTCAGAAAACGTGCTCGGCTCGTCGACAAAATGCGATTTAAGCAATAAAATTAAAAATGCACCTAAAACCTAAACCAAACGTTGTGGGTGGTTATTTCTTCATGTGCAGCAGTCAACGCGGCACTCTCTAGCTGCCAAGAGCACTTTTTACTATGCGCACCCGACCAGAGTGACGGGAGGAGCACATTTCAGAAAACGTGCTCAGCTCGTCGAGAAAATGCGATTTAAGCAATAAAATTAAAAATGCACCCAAAACCTAAACCAAACGTTGCAGATGGTCAGTTCTTCATGCGCAGTGGTCAACGCGGCACTCTCTAGCTGCCAAGAGCACTTTTTACTATGCGCACCCAACCAGAGTGACGGGAGGAGCACATTTCAGAAAACGTGCTCAGCTCGTCGAGAAAATGCGATTTAAGCAATAAAACTAAAAATGCACCTAAAACCTAAACCAAACGTTGCAGATGGTCATTTCTTCATGAGCAGTGGTCAACGCGGCACTCTCTAGCTGCCAAGAGCACTTTTTACTATGCGCACCCAACCAGAGTGACGGGAGGAGCACATTTCAGAAAACGTGCTCAGCTCGTCGAGAAAATGCGATTTAAGCAATAAAATTAAAAATGCACCTAAAACCTAAACCAAACGTTGCAGGTGTTTATTTCTTCATGCGCAATGGTCAACGCGGCACTCTCTAGCTGCCAAGAGCACTTTTTACTATGCGCACCCAACCAGAGTGACGGGAGGAGCACATTTCAGAAAACGTGCTCAGCTCGACGAGAAAATGCGATTTAAGCAATAAAATTAAAAATGCACCCAAAACCTAAACCAAACGTTGCAGATGGTCATTTCTTCATGCGCAGTGGTCAACGCGGCACTCTCGAGCTGCCAAGAGCACTTTTTACTATGCACACCCAACCAGAGTGACGGGAGGAGCACATTTCAGAAAACGTGCTCAGCTCGTCGAGAAAATGCGATTTAAGCAATAAAATTTAAAATGCACCTAAAACCTAAACCAAACGTTGCAGATGGTCATTTCTTCATGCGCAGTGGTCAACGCGGCACTCTCTAGCTGCCAAGAGCACTTTTTACTATGCGCACCCAACCAGAGTGACGGGAGGAGCACATTTCAGAAAACGTGCTCAGCTCGACGAGAAAATGCGATTTAAGCAATAAAATTAAAAATGCAGATGGTCAGTTCTTCATGCGCAGTGGTCAACGCGGCACTCTCTAGCTGCCAAGAGCACTTTTTACTATGCGCACCCAACCAGAGTGACGGGAGGAGCACATTTCAGAAAATGTGCTCAGCTCGTCGAGAAAATGCGATTTAAGCAATAAAATTAAAAATGCACCCAAAACCTAAACCAAACGTTGCAGGTGGTTATTTCTTCATGCGCAGTGGTCAACGCGGCACTCTCTAGCTGCCAAGAGCACTTTTTACTATGCGCACCCAACCAGAGTGACGGGAGGAGCACATTTCAGAAAACGTGCTCAGCTCGACGAGAAAATGCGATTTAAGCAATAAAATTAAAAATGCACCCAAAACCTAAACCAAACGTTGCAGATGGTCAGTTCTTCATGCGCAGTGGTCAACGCGGCACTCTCTAGCTGCCAAGAGCACCTTTTACTATGCGCACCCAACCAGAGTGACGGGAGGAGCACATTTCAGAAAATGTGCTCAGCTCGTCGAGAAAATGCGATTTAAGCAATAAAATTAAAAATGCACTCAAAACCTAAACCAAACGTTGCAGATGGTCATTTCTTCATGCGCAGTGGTCAACGCTGCACTCTCTAGCTGCCAAGAGCACTTTTTACTATGCGCACCCAACCAGAGTGACGGGAGGAGCACATTTCAGAAAACGTGCTCAGCTCGTCGAGAAAATGCGATTTAAGCAATAAAATTAAAAATGCACCTAAAACCTAAACATAACGTTGCAGGTGGTCATTTCTTCATGCGCAGTGGTCAACGCGGCACTCTCTAGCTGCCAAGAGCACTTTTTACTATGCGCACCCAACCAGACTGACGGGAGGAGCACATTTCAGAAAACGTGCTCAGCTCGTCGAGAAAATGCGATTTAAGCAATAAAATTAAAAATGCACCTAAAACCTAAACCAAACGTTGCAGATGGTCATTTCTTCATGCGCAGTGGTCAACGCGGCACTCTCTAGCTGCCAAGAGCACTTTTTACTATGCGCACCCAACCAGAGTGACGGGAGGAGCACATTTCAGAAAACGTGCTCAGCTCGACGAGAAAATGCGATTTAAGCAATAAAATTAAAAATGCAGATGGTCAGTTCTTCATGCGCAGTGGTCAACGCGGCACTCTCTAGCTGCCAAGAGCACTTTTTACTATGCGCACCCAACCAGAGTGACGGGAGGAGCACATTTCAGAAAATGTGCTCAGCTCGTCGAGAAAATGCGATTTAAGCAATAAAATTAAAAATGCACCCAAAACCTAAACCAAACGTTGCAGATGGTCATTTCTTCATGCGCAGTGGTCAACGCGGCACTCTCTAGCTGCCAAGAGCACTTTTTACTATGCGCACCCAACCAGAGTGACGGGAGGAGCACATTTCAGAAAACGTGCTCAGCTCGACGAGAAAATGCGATTTAAGCAATAAAACTAAAAATGCACCTAAAACCTAAACCAAACGTTGCAGATGGTCATTTCTTCATGAGCAGTGGTCAACGCGGCACTCTCTAGCTGCCAAGAGCACTTTTTACTATGCGCACCCAACCAGAGTGAGGGGAGGAGCACATTTCAGAAAACGTGCTCGGCTCGTCGAGAAAATGCGATTTAAGCAATAAAATTAAAAATGCACATAAAACCTAAACCAAACGTTGCAGATGGTCATTTCTTCATGCGCAGTGGTCAACGCGGCACTCTCTAGCTGCCAAGAGCACTTTTTACTATGCGCACCCAACCAGAGTGACGGGAGGAGCACATTTCAGAAAACGTGCTCAGCTCGTCGAGAAAATGCGATTTAAGCAATAAAATTAAAGATGCACCTAAAACCTAAACCAAACGTTGCAGGTGGTTATTTCTTCATGCGCAGTGGTCAACGCGGCACTCTCTAGCTGCCAAGAGCACTTTTAACTATGCGCACCCAACCAGAGTGACGGGAGGAGCACATTTCAGAAAACGTGCTCAGCTCGTCGAGAAAATGCGATTTAAGCAATAAAATTAAAAATGCACCTAAAACCTAAACTAAACGTTGCAGGTGGTTATTTCTTCATGCGCAGTGGTCAACGCGGCAGTCTCTAGCTGCCAAGAGCACTTTTTACTATGCGCACCCAACCAGAGTGACGGGAGGAGCACATTTCAGAAAACGTGATCAGCTCGTCGAGAAAATGCGATTTAAGCAATAAAATTAAAAATGCACCCACAACCTAAATCAAACGTTGCAGGTGGTTATTTCTTCATGCCCAGTGGTCAACGCAGCACTCTCTAGCTGCCAAGAGCACTTTTTACTATGCGCACCCGACCAGAGTGACGGGAGGAGCACATTTCAGAAAACGTGCTCAGCTCGTCGAGAAAATGCGATTTAAGCAATAAAATTAAAAATGCACCCAAAACCTAAACCAAACGTTGCAGATGGTCAGTTCTTCATGCGCAGTGGTCAACGCGGCACTCTCTAGCTGCCAAGAGCACTTTTTACTATGCGCACCCAACCAGAGTGACGGGAGGAGCACATTTCAGAAAATGTGCTCAGCTCGTCGAGAAAATGCGATTCAAGCAATAAAATAAAAATGCACCCAAAACCTAAACCAAACGTTGCAGATGGTCATTTCTTCATGCGCAGTGGTCAACGCGGCACTCTCTAGCTGCCAAGAGCACTTTTTACTATGCGCACCCAACCAGAGTGACGGGAGGAGCACATTTCAGAAAACGTGCTCAGCTCGTCCAGAAAATGCGATTTAAGCAATAAAATTAAAAATGCACCCAAAACCTAAACCAAACGTTGCAGGTGGTTATTTCTTCATGCGCAGTGGTCAACGCGGCACTCTCTAGCTGCCAAGAGCACTTTTTACTATGCGCACCCAACCAGAGTGACGGGAGGAGCACATTTTAGAAAACGTGCTCAGCTCGTCGAGAAAATGCGATTTAAGCAATAAAATTAAAAATGCACCCAAAACCTAAACCAAACGTTGCAGGTGGTTATATCTTCATGCGCAGTGTTTAACGCGGCAGTCTCTAGCTGCCAAGAGCACTTTTTACTATGCGCACCCAACCAGAGTGACGGGAGGAGCACATTTCAGAAAACGTGATCAGCTCGTCGAGAAAATGCGATTTAAGCAATAAAATTAAAAATGCACCCACAACCTAAATCAAACGTTGCAGGTGGTTATTTCTTCATGCCCAGTGGTCAACGCAGCACTCTCTAGCTGCCAAGAGCACTTTTTACTATGCGCACCCAACCAGAGTGACGGGAGGAGCACATTTCAGAAAACGTGCTCAGCTCGTCGAGAAAATGCAATTTAAGCAATAAAATTAAAAATGCACCTAAAACCTAAACCAAACGTTGGGGGTGGTTATTTCTTCATGTGCAGCAGTCAACGCGGCACTCTCTAGCTGCCAAGAGCACTTTTTACTATGCGCACCCGACCAGAGTGACGGGAGGAGCACATTTCAGAAAACGTGCTCAGCTCGTCGAGAAAATGCGATTTAAGCAATAAAATTAAAAATGCACCAAAAACCTAAACCAAACGTTGCAGATGGTCAGTTCTTCATGCGCAGTGGTCAACGCGGCACTCTCTAGCTGCCAAGAGCACTTTTTACTATGCGCACCCAACCAGAGTGACGGGAGGAGCACATTTCAGAAAATGTGCTCAGCTCGTCGAGAAAATGCGATTTAAGCAATAAAATTAAAAATGCACCCAAAACCTAAACCAAACGTTGCAGGTGGTTATTTCTTCATGCGCAGTGGTCAACGCGGCACTCTCTAGCTGCCAAGAGCACTTTTTACTATGCGCACCCAACCAGAGTGACGGGAGGAGCACATTTCAGAAAACGTGCTCAGCTCGACGAGAAAATGCGATTTAAGCAATAAAATTAAAAATGCACCCAAAACCTAAACCAAACGTTGCAGATGGTCATTTCTTCATGCGCAGTGGTCAACGTGGCACTCTCTAGCTGCCAAGAGCACTTTTTACTATGCGCACCCAACCAGAGTGACGGGAGGAGCACATTTCAGAAAACGTGCTCAGCTCGTCGAGAAAATGCGATTTAAGCAATAAAATTAAAAATGCACCTAAAACCTAAACCAAACGTTGGGGGTGGTTATTTCTTCATGTGCAGCAGTCAACGCGGCACTCTCTAGCTGCCAAGAGCACTTTTTACTATGCGCACCCGACCAGAGTGACGGGAGGAGCACATTTCAGAAAACGTGCTCAGCTCGTCGAGAAAATGCGATTTAAGCAATAAAATTAAAAATGCACCCAAAACCTAAACCAAACGTTGCAGATGGTCATTTCTTCATGCGCAGTGGTCAACGCGGCACTCTCTAGCTGCCAAGAGCACTTTTTACTATGCGCACCCAACCAGAGTGACGGGAGGAGCACATTTCAGAAAACGTGCTCAGCTCGACGAGAAAATGCGATTTAAGCAATAAAATTAATAATGCACCCAAAACCTAAACCAAACGTTGCAGGTGGTTATTTCTTCATGCGCAGTTGTCAACGCGGCACTCTCTAGCTGCCAAGAGCACTTTTTACTATGCGCACCCAACCAGAGTGACGGGAGGAGCACATTTCAGAAAACGTGCTCAGCTCGTCGAGAAAATGCGATTTAAGCAATAAAATTAAAAATGCACCTAAAACCTAAACCAAACGTTGCAGG
>NC_090863.1:25000-29953 GCF_024217435.2 Syngnathus scovelli | reverse complement strand
GCGAGTAAATACACCGCCTCTCGCACTTGGCGCACACTCACTCGCATTGCTACGCCTCCCGTGGCACTTTAAGCGGCCGAACGGCGGGAGTAACTGCGACTCTCCTAAGGTATGCTCACTTGACTATTTATTCATGTATTTATTTATTTTTGACGGTTCGCGGAGGCGATGACGCTCCGCGCGGGTAAACGGCGGGAGTAACTGTGACTCTCTTAGGTAGGCTCACTTGACATTTATTTATTCATGTTAATTATTTATTTTTGACGGTTCGCGGAGGCGATGACGCTCCGCGCGGGGTAAACGGCGGGAGTAACTGTGGACTCTCTTAAGGTAGGCTCACTTGACATTTATTTATTTATGTTTTATTTATTTTTGACGGTTCGCGGGAGGCGATGACCGCTCCGCGCGGGTAAACGGCGGGAGTAACTGTGACTCTCTTAAGGTAGGCTCACTTGACATTATTTTGGCGGTTCGCGGAGGCGCCGGGAGGCCGTGCGCGCGCGCCGCAGAGCGGCCGAATAACGCTCCGCCGGCCCCGGGTGATTACCGAGAGGCTCCCCGGCCTCGCGGAGCTCCGACGCTCCTCCGCGGACCTCCGCGGCCGGCGCGCTCGCGCACCACCCCCCGGCACCGCCGGGAGGCCGTGCGCGCGCGCGCAGAGCGGCCGAATAACGCTCCGCCGGCCCCGGGTGATTACCGAGAGGCTCCCCGGCCTCGCGGAGCTCCGACGCTCCTCCGCGGGACCTCCGGCGGCCGGCGCGCTCGCGCCACCACCCCCCGGCACCGCCGGGAGGCCGTGCGCGCGCGCGCAGAGCGGCCGAATAACGCTCCGCCGGCCCCGGGTGATTACCGAGAGGCTCCCCGGCCTCGCGGAGCTCCGACGCTCCTCCGCGGGACCCTCCGGCGGCCGGCGCGCTCGCGCACGCACCCCCCGGCACCGCCGGGAGGCCGTGCGCGCGCGCGCAGAGCGGCCGAATAACGCTCCGCCGGCCCCGGGTGATTACCGAGAGGCTCCCCGGCCTCGCGGAGCTCCGACGCTCCTCCGCGGGACCTCCGGCGGCCGGCGCGCTCGCGCACCACCCCCCCGGCACCGCCGGGAGGCCGTGCGCGCGCGCGCAGAGCGGCCCGAATAACGCTCCGCCGGCCCCGGGTGATTACCGAGAGGCTCCCCGGCCTCGCGGAGCTCCGACGCTCCTCCGCGGGACCTCCGGCGGCCGGCGCGCTCGCGCACCACCCCCCGGCACCGCCGGGAGGGCCGTGCGCGCGCGCGCAGAGCGGCCGAATAACGCTCCGCCGGCCCCGGGTGATTACCGAGAGGCTCCCCGGCCTCGCGGAGCTCCGACGCCTCCTCCGCGGGACCTCCGGCGGCCGGCGCGCTCGCGCACCACCCCCCGGCACCGCCGGGGAGGCCGTGCGCGCGCGCGCAGAGCGGCCGAATAACGCTCCGCCGGCCCCGGGTGATTACCGAGAGGCTCCCCGGCCTCGCGGAGCTCCGACGCTCCTCCGCGGGGACCCTCCGGCGGCCGGCGCGCTCGCGCACCACCCCCCGGCACCGCCGGGAGGGCCGTGCGCGCGCGCGCAGAGCGGCCCGAATAACGCTCCGCCGGCCCCGGGTGATTACCGAGAGGCTCCCCGGCCTCGCGGAGCTCCGACGCTCCCTCCGCGGGACCTCCGGCGGCCGGCGCGCTCGCGCACCACCCCCCGGCACCGCCGGGAGGCCGTGCGCGCGCGCGCAGAGCGGCCCGAATAACGCTCCGCCGGCCCCGGGTGATTACCGAGAGGCTCCCCGGCCTCGCGGAGCTCCGACGCTCCTCCGCGGGACCTCCGGCGGCCGGCGCGCTCGCGCACCACCCCCCGGCACCGCCGGGAGGCCGTGCGCGCGCGCGCAGAGCGGCCGAATAACGCTCCGCCGGCCCCGGGTGATTACCGAGAGGCTCCCCGGCCTCGCGGAGCTCCGACGCTCCTCCGCGGGACCTCCGGCGGCCGGCGCGCTCGCGCACCACCCCCCGGCACCGCCGGGAGGCCGTGCGCGCGCGCGCAGAGCGGCCGAATAACGCTCGCCGGCCCCGGGTGATTACCGAGAGGCTCCCCGGCCTCGCGGAGCTCCGACGCTCCTCCGCGGGACCTCCGGCCGGCCGGCGCGCTCGCGCACCACCCCCCGGCACCGCCGGGAGGCCGTGCGCGCGCGCGCAGAGCGGCCGAATAACGCTCCGCCGGCCCCCGGGTGATTACCGAGAGGCTCCCCGGCCTCGCGGAGCTCCGACGCTCCTCCGCGGGACCTCCGGCGGCCGGGCGCGCTCGCGCACCACCCCCCGGCAACCGCCGGGAGGCCGTGCGCGCGCGCGCGCAGAGCGGCCGAATAACGCTCCGCCGGCCCCGGGTGATTACCGAGAGGCTCCCCGGCCTCGCGGAGCTCCGACGCTCCTCCGCGGGACCTCCGGCGGCCGGCGCGCTCGCGCACCACCCCCCGGCACCGCCGGGAGGGCCGTGCTCGCGCGCCAAGTGGCCGAAAAATAGCTCCAAGCCCAGCGGATCGGCTGCTTGGAAGCACCGCGCCGTCCGGCTCCACCTGGTACCTCGCACGGCTCTCATCTCCCCCCCGCACGGACTTCCGAGCGCTCGGGGAGACGCTCGGAAGCTGCCCGTGCCGTCGCGGCGGGGAATTGCCTCCCTCTGGCGGACGCGGCGAGTAAAAACACCACCTCTCGCACTTTGCGCACACTTACTTGCGTGGGGTCCGCTTCCGATGACACTTTGAGCGGCCCGAACGGCGGGAGTAACTACGACTCTCTTAAGGTAGGCTCACTTGACATTTATTCATGTATTTATTTATTTTTGACGGTTCGCGGAGGCGATGACGCTCCGCGCGGGTTAAACGGCGGGAGTAGCTGTGACCTCTCTTAAGGTAGCCTGACTCGACGTCTTTTTCAACGGTGGCTGGAGGACCCAGGCGGTTCTCGGGGGTGCGTCGCTCCACACTTTTGACGCCCGAGGAGGCTCCCGGCACCTCGGCTACGCGTTTTCGGCGGCCCGCTGAGCTTCCAGAAGACCTCCAGCCGGTTCTCCCGGTGCTTTCCTCCTCACGTTTTAAGCCGGCCGAGGCTTCCGGCACCCCGGCTGAGCTTTTTCCCACGGCCCGCTGAGCTTCCAGGGGACCTCCGGCCCCGGTTCTCCGCGCGCTTTCCTCCTCACTTTTAAGCCGGCCGAGGCTCCAGGCACCTCGGCTAAGCGTTTTGAACGGCCCGCTGAGCTTCCAGGGGACCTCCAGCCGGTTCTCCGCGCGCCCCCCTCCCAACTTTTTAAGCCGGCCGAGGCTCCAGGCACCCCGGCCAAGCCTTTCCCACGGCCCGCTGAGCTTCCAGGGGACATCCAGCCGGTTCTCCGCGCGCCCCCCTCCTAACTCGACGCCCGAGGAGGCTCCAGGCACCCCGGCTGAGCCTTTTCGGCGGCCCGCTGATCTCCCGGAGGTCGCAACGGGGAATTGCCTCCCTCTCGCGGACACGGCGCGTAAATGCACCGCCTCTCGCACTTGGCGCACACTCACTCGCATCGCTACGCCTCCCGCGGCACTTTAAGCGACCGGGACCACCGCGAGGCGCGGGCGATGACTAAGAGGCTCCCCGGCCGGCCTCGCGGAGCTCCGACGCTCCCCCGCGGGACTTCCGGCGGCCGGCCGGAGCCTCGGCACGGCTGCCGCACTCCCTAATAACACCCCGCGGGCCCCCGCGAGCCGAACGCTCGCTGCCGCGGGCGACCCGTGGTACCCCACGTGCCGAGGCGGACGCGTGACGGCGCGGGAGCCCTCGGCACTATATCACGGTCACGCATGTAGTCAAATCGTGTAAAATCACCGTTAGTTTATTCACAATATACGTAATAATTAAATACATATCAACACCGCGTATATTATTAATAAACATATGTATGTATTTATTTAATAATTAAATAAATATTAACATCGCGTATAATCATGCGGGCTCCGGGGGAAGGGGCCGATTTTTCGCCGTTCGTGGCCGACCGGGGAACCGGCGAAGGCGGACGCATCGCGGCGCGAGAGCCGTTGGCACTTTGGAAAAAAATAAAATAAAATTCGCCGACCGGGCTCCGGGGAAGAGGCCGATTTTTGGCCGTTCGTGGCCGACTTGGGAACCGGCGAAGGCGGACGCATCGCGGCGCGAGAGCCGTTGGCACTTTGAAAAAAAAAAAAAAAAAAAAAAAAAAATTCGCCCACCGGGCTCCGGGGGAAGAGGCCGGCTTTTCGCCGTTCGCGGCCGACCGGGGAACCGGCGAAGGCGGACGCGCTCTCCAACGAGCCCCGCCGGCCGGAGGAAGTGCGCCCTCTGGCGGACACGCCGTTGTAAATGAATGGGGTTTGGCACTTAGTGCATTTTTCGCCCAAGTCGAAGCGCGCTCCGGGCGAGGAGGCCGGATTCTCGCCACCCGTGGCCGGCCGGGGGAACCGGCCAAGGCGGATAGGCTTTCACGGAGGTCCCGCCGGCTGGTCCGCGGGCCGATTAGGGTCCCGCGAGTGAGCGGTGGCGGTCCGGAATCCAGGCCGGCCAGGAGGCACCGCCAGGCGGATAGGCTTTCACGGAGGTCCCGCCGGCTGGTCCGCGGGCCGATTAGGGTCCCGCGAGTGAGCGGTGGCGGTCCGGAATCCAGGCCGGCCAGGAGGCACCGCCAGGCGGATAGGCTTTCACGGAGGTCCCGCCGGCTGGTCCGCGGGCCCGATTAGGGTCCCGCGAGTGAGCGGTGGCGGTCCGGAATCCAGGCCGGCCAGGAGGCACCGCCAGGCGGATACACTCTCTAACGAGCCCCGCCGGCTGGTCCGCCGGGGGAAGTGCGCCCTCTGGCGGACACGCCGTTGTAAATGAATGGGGTTTGGCACTTAGTGCATTTTTCGACCAGCGGCAACGCAGGCTGACGGGCGGCCGCTTCCGCGGGCCGGCACTA
>NC_090863.1:0-12500 GCF_024217435.2 Syngnathus scovelli | reverse complement strand
CGCGGGGCGCGCGCTCGCGCGGCGGCCGTAGCGCTGGAGTGCGACCCGCAAGTGGGGAGGAACCGTCCACCCAACGCCGGCGGTAGCCGGGGCCGGTGGGGGCCCTACCAAGGCGGGTCATGGGCGCATGTCGGTCAGGTTATAAGAGTGTTGTTTTTTCGCTCCGGGCTAGAGCCGGGTGAGGTCGTCTCGAACCACGTGCCTGAAGGCCGCCTCGCGCCGGATTCGGCCCCGCTCATTCGTCGGAGTGACCGCCCGACGCGGGCATCGCTAGATTAGCCGTGGCCCCGATCCTTCCCCATCGACAGCCTTTCGCCCCCTGTGCTCCGGCCTGTTAATAGAGGCGGCCGGTACCCCTTCCTTGGATGAGAGAGAATCCTTAACGGACCATTCGCAGATTTTCGCCCGGCCTCTGTTTACCGAGGCGGCCGGTACCTCCGTCTGCCTTGGATGGACCGCATCCGCAGATTTTCGTCCGGCCTTAGCTTAAGGAGACGGCCGTTGCCTCCACACCTTGGAGATGATATTCGCTCCGGGCTAGAGCCGGGTGAGGTCGTCTCGAACCACGTGCCTGAAGGCCGCCTCGCGCCGGATTCGGCCCCGCTCATTCGTCGGAGTGACCGCCCGACGCGGGCATCGCTAGATTAGCCGTGGCCCCGATCCTTCCCCATCGACAGCCTTTCGCCCCCTGTACTCCGGCCTGTTAATAGAGGCGGCCGGTACCCCCACCTTGGATGAGCCAGAATCCTTGACGGACCATTCGCAGATTTTTGCCCGGGCTTTGTTTACCGAGGCGGCCGGTACCTCCGTCTGCCTTGGATGGACCGCATCCGCAGATTTTCGTCCGGCCTTAGCTTAAGGAGACGGCCGTTGCCTCCGATCCTCCGGGCTAGAGCCGGGTGAGGTCGTCTCGAACCACGTGCCTGAAGGCCGCCTACGCCGGATTCGGCCCCGCTCATTCGTCGGAGTGACCGCCCGACGCGGGCATCGCTAGATTAGCCGTGGCCCCGATCCTTCCCCATCGACAGCCTTTCGCCCCCTTCGCTCCGGCCTCTGAGGCGGCCGGTACCCCTTTCTTGGATGAGACAGAACCCTTGACGGGCCGTTCGCAGATTTTTGCCCGGGCTTTATTTACCGAGGCGGCCGGTACCTCCGTCTGCCTTGGATGGACCGCATCCGCAGATTTTCGTCCGGCCTTAGCTTAAGGAGACGGCCGTTGCCTCCGATCCTCCGGGCTAGAGCCGGGTGAGGTCGTCTCGAACCACGTGCCTGAAGGCCGCCTACGCCGGATTCGGCCCCGCTCATTCGTCGGAGTGACCGCCCGACGCGGGCATCGCTAGATTAGCCGTGGCCCCGATCCTTCCCCATCGACAGCCTTTCGCCCCCTTCGCTCCGGCCTCTGAGGCGGCCGGTACCCCTTTCTTGGATGAGAGAGAACCCTTGACGGGCCGTTCGCAGATTTTTGCCCGGGCTTTATTTACCGAGGCGGCCGGTACCTCCGTCTGCCTTGGATGGACCGCATCCGCAGATTTTCGTCCGGCCTTAGCTTAAGGAGACGGCCGTTGCCTCCGATCCTCCGGGCTAGAGCCGGGTGAGGTCGTCTCGAACCACGTGCCTGAAGGCCGCCTACGCCGGATTCGGCCCCGCTCATTCGTCGGAGTGACCGCCCGACGCGGGCATCGCTAGATTAGCCGTGGCCCCGATCCTTCCCCATCGACAGCCTTTCGCCCCCTTCGCTCCGGCCTCTGAGGCGGCCGGTACCCCTTTCTTGGATGAGACAGAACCCTTGACGGGCCGTTCGCAGATTTTTGCCCGGGCTTTATTTACCGAGGCGGCCGGTACCTCCGTCTGCCTTGGATGGACCGCATCCGCAGATTTTCGTCCGGCCTTAGCTTAAGGAGACGGCCGTTGCCTCCGATCCTCCGGGCTAGAGCCGGGTGAGGTCGTCTCGAACCACGTGCCTGAAGGCCGCCTCGCGCCGGATTCGGCCCCGCTCATTCGTCGGAGTGACCGCCCGACGCGGGCATCGCTAGATTAGCCGTGGCCCCGATCCTTCCCCATCGACAGCCTTTCGCCCCCTTCGCTCCGGCCTCTGAGGCGGCCGGTACCCCTTTCTTGGATGAGACAGAACCCTTGACGGGCCGTTCGCAGATTTTTGCCCGGCCTGTGTTTAAGGAGGCGGCCGGTACCTCCCTCCTTGGATGACCAACAACCCTTGACGGGCCATTCGCAGATTTTTGCCCGGCCTGTGTTTAAGGAGGCGGCCGGTACCTCCCTCCTTGGATGACCAACAACCCTTGACGGGCCATTCGCAGATTTTTGCCCGGCCTGTGTTTAAGGAGGCGGCCGGTACCTCCCTCCTTGGATGACCAACAACCCTTGACGGGCCATTCGCAGATTTTTGCCCGGCCTGTGTTTAAGGAGGCGGCCGGTACCTCCCACCTTGGATGACCCACTACCCTTGACGGGCCCATTCGCAGATTTTTGCCCGGCCTGTGTTTAGGGAGGCGACCGGTCCTCCGTAGCTTGATCGGATTTCCCTTCCGGCCTGTGTTTAAGGAGGCGGCCGGTCCTCCGTAGCTTGACCGGATTTCCCTTCCAGCCTGTGTTTAAGGAGGCGGCTGGTCCTCCCCGGTCGGTTGCCAAGCGACCGGGACCCGCAAGTGGGCAGGAACCGTCCACCCAACGCCGGCGAGCCGGGGCCGGTGGGGGCCCTACCAAGGCGGGTCTAACTTCAGGCGGTGCAAACGGGGGAGGGGGGTAAGGACGGCTGCCGGGAGCAGACAGCCGTCCCCGGGAGGGGGTAGTAGCTTCGCGGCGGCCGCCGGGAGCAGACGGCCGTCCGCGCATTCTGCCAATGCCTGTAGGACTTTGAATATTTCACAGCCGTGCTGTGGCACTTAGAAAATTTTTCAGAGACGTGGCACTTAGAAAGTTTTTCAGAGATGTGGCACTTTGAAAGTTTTTGAGAGATGTGGCACTTTGAAAGTTTTTGAGAGATGTGGCACTTAGAAATTTTTTGAGAGATGTGGCACTTAGAAATTTTTTGAGAGATGTGGCACTTTGAAAATTTTTGAGAAATGTGGCACTTAGAAAATTTTCTCTCTCTCTCTGGAAGTGCCGTGCCTTCTTCAGTTCTGCTATCCGAGCAGGGGACGCTTGCTGGCGGCCGTTACCAGCGCTCGGACCAGGCCCAATTGATTTGCATGGAAAACAATTGCGTCCCCCATGCTCGTTCTGACTATATTTTGCGAAAGGGGGGTAAAGTGATGAGTACACTAAGTGGGGGGACCAACCCATGTACTCTAGAAAAAGTACATGGGTTGACAAAAGACCAGTTGGTAATGCACCCCTGGTACCCAAACCCCTGGTACCTTTAGGCACTTAGAAAAAATTTCGCCCAAATTTGGAGGTCGCTCCAGGGGAAGAGGCCGAATTTTCGCCTATTACGGCCGACCGCGGGAACCAGCCGAGGCGGACGCTTTTCGGCGCAAGAGCCGTTGGCACTTAGAAAATATTCGCTAAACTTCAAAGGACCTCCAGGGGAAGAGGCCGAATTGTCACTTTTTCTGGCCGACATCGGGAACCAGCCGAGTCGGACTCTTTACGGCGGAGCAGCCGTTGGCACTTAGAAAATATTCGCCAAACTCGGCCGGACTTCCAGGGGAAGAGGCCGAATTGTCACTTGTTCTGCCCGACATCGGGAACCAGCCGAGTCGGACACTTTAAGGCGGAGCAGCCGTTGGCACTTAGAAAATATTCGCCAAACTTGAACGGACCTCCAGGGGAAGAGGCCGAATTTTCACCTGTTCTGGCCGACATCGGGAACCAGCCGAGTCGGACGCTTTAAGGCGGAGCAGCCGTTGGCACTTAGAAAATATTCCCCAAACTTGAACGGACCTCCAGGGGAAGAGGCCGAATTTTCACTTGTTCTGGCCGACATCGGGAACCAGCCGAGTCGGACGCTTTAAGGCGGAGCAGCCGTTGGCACTTAGAAAATATTCGTTAAACTTCAACTGACCTCCAGGGGAAGAGGCCGAATTTCCACTTATTCTGGCCGACATCGGGAACCAGCCGAGTCGGACGCTTTACGGCGGAGCAGCCGTTGGCACTTAGGAAATATTCGCCTTAACTCGGCCGGACTTCCAGGGGAAGAGGCCGGATTTTCACTTGTTCTGGCCGACATCGGGAACCAGCCGAGTCGGACTCTTTACGGCGGAACAGCCGTTGGCACTTAGGAAATATTCGCCGAACTCGGCCGGACTTCCAGGGGAAGAGGCCGATTTTTCACTTGTTCTGGCCGACATCGGGAACCAGCCGAGTCGGACCCTTTACGGCGGAACAGCCGTTGGCACTTAGGAAATATTTGCCTTAACTCGGCCGGACTTCCAGGGGAAGAGGCCGGATTTTCACTTGTTCTGGCCGACATCGGGAACCGGCCGAGTCGGACACTTTAAGGCTGAGCAGCCGTTGGCACTTAGGAAATATTCGCCTTAACTCGGCCGGACTTCCAGGGGAAGAGGCCGGATTTTCACTTGTTCTGGCCGACATCGGGAACCAGCCGAGTCGGACACTTTAAGGCTGAGCAGCCGTTGGCACTTAGGAAATATTCGCCTTAACTCGGCCGGACTTCCAGGGGAAGAGGCCGGATTTTCACTTGTTCTGGCCGACATCGGGAACCAGCCGAGTCGGACTCTTTACGGCGGAACAGCCGTTGGCACTTAGGAAATATTTGCCTTAACTCGGCCGGACTTCCAGGGGAAGAGGCCGAATTTTCACTTGTTCTGGCCGACATCGGGAACCAGCCGAGTCGGACTCTTTACGGCGGAACAGCCGTTGGCACTTAGGAAATATTCGCCGAACTTGGCCGGACTTCCAGGGGAAGAGGCCGATTTTTCACTTGTTCTGGCCGACATCGGGAACCAGCCGAGTCGGACTCTTTACGGCGGAACAGCCGTTGGCACTTAGGAAATATTTGCCTTAACTCGGCCGGACTTCCAGGGGAAGAGGCCGAATTTTCACTTGTTCTGGCCGACATCGGGAACCAGCCGAGTCGGACTCTTTACGGCGGAACAGCCGTTGGCACTTAGGAAATATTCGCCGAACTTGGCCGGACTTCCAGGGGAAGAGGCCGATTTTTCACTTGTTCTGGCCGACATCGGGAACCAGCCGAGTCGGACCCTTTACGGCGGAACAGCCGTTGGCACTTGGGAAATATTTGCCTTAACTCGGCCGGACTTCCAGGGAAGAGGCCGATTTTTCACTTGTTCTGGCCGACATCGGGAACCAGCCGAGTCGGACTCTTTACGGCGGAACAGCCGTTGGCACTTAGGAAATATTTGCCTTAACTCGGCCGGACTTCCAGGGGAAGAGGCCGAATTTTCACTTGTTCTGGCCGACATCGGGAACCAGCCGAGTCGGACTCTTTACGGCGGAACAGCCGTTGGCACTTAGAAAATATTCGTTAAACTTCAACTGACCTCCAGGGGAAGAGGCCGAATTTTCACTTGTTCTGGCCGACATCGGGAACCAGCCGAGTCGGACTCTTTACGGCGGAACAGCCGTTGGCACTTAGAAAATATTCGTTAAACTTCAACTGACCTCCAGGGAAGAGGCCGAATTTTCACTTGTTCTGGCCGACATCGGGAACCAGCCGAGTCGGACGCTTTTCGGCGGAGCAGCCGTTGGCACTTAGAAAATATTCGTTAATCTTGAACGGACCTCCAGGGGAAGAGGCCGAATTTCCACTTATTCTGGCCGACATCGGGAACCAGCCGAGTCGGACGCTTTACGGCGGAGCAGCCGTTGGCACTTAGGAAATATTTGCCTTAACTCGGCCGGACTTCCAGGGGAAGAGGCCGATTTTTCACTTGTTCTGGCCGACATCGGGAACCAGCCGAGTCGGACCCTTTACGGCGGAACAGCCGTTGGCACTTAGGAAATATTTGCCTTAACTCGGCCGGACTTCCAGGGGAAGAGGCCGATTTTTCACTTGTTCTGGCCGACATCGGGAACCAGCCGAGTCGGACTCTTTACGCGGAACAGCCGTTGGCACTTAGGAAATATTCGCCAAAATGTTCCGGACCTCCAGGGGAAGAGGGCCGAATATTCACTCGTTCTGGCCGACATCGGGAACCAGCCGAGTCGGACACTTTACGGCGGAGCAGCCGTTGGCACTTAGGAAATATTCGTTAAACTTCAACTGACCTCCAGGGGAAGAGGCCGAATTTTCACTTGTTCTGGCCGACATCGGGAACCAGCCGAGTCGGTCTCTTTACGGCGGAGCAGCCGTTAGCACTTAGGAAATATTCGCCGAACTTGGCCGGACTTCCAGGGGAAGAGGCCGGATTTTCACTTGTTCTGGCCGACATCGGGAACCAGCCGAGTCGGACACTTTACGGCGGAGCAGCCGTTGGCACTTAGGAAATATTTGCCTTAACTCGGCCGGACTTCCAGGGGAAGAGGCCGGATTTTCACTTGTTCTGGCCGACATCGGGAACCAGCCGAGTCGGACACTTTAAGGCTGAGCAGCCGTTGGCACTTAGGAAATATTTACCTTAACTCGGCCGGACTTCCAGGGGAAGAGGCCGATTTTTCACTTGTTCTGGCCGACCGGGTGAACCGGCCGAGGCGGACACTTTACGGCGGAGCAGCCGTTGGCACTTAGGAAATATTCGCCAAAATGTTCCGGACCTCCAGGGGAAGAGGCCGAATTTTCACTTGTTCTGGCCGACCGGGGGAACCGGCCGAGGCGGACACTTTACGGCGGAGCACCCGTTGGCACTTAGAAAATATTCGCCAAAATGTTCCGGACCTCCAGGGAAAGAGGCCGAATTTTCGCTCGTTCGGGCCGACCGGGAGAACCGGCCGAGGCGGACACTTTACGGCGGTTGAGCCGTTGGCACTTAGGAAATATTCGCCAAAATGTTCCGGACCTCCAGGGGAAGAGGCCGAATTTTCACTTGTTCTGGCCGACCGGGGGAACCAGCCGAGGCGGACACTTTACGGCGGAGCACCCGTTGGCACTTAGAAAATATTCGCCAAAATGTTCCGGACCTCCAGGGAAAGAGGCCGAATTTTCGCTCGTTCGGGCCGACCGGGAGAACCGGCCGAGGCGGACACTTTACGGCGGTTGAGCCGTTGGCACTTAGAAATTATTCAGACTTCCATCAAACACACATCGGCCTTTTGCCGTCACTGCCCGGGATGGGCACCGTGGTAGCTCGGACAGTTCGTGTGACAGCTTCCGCTGGCACTTAGACAATTTTAAAATGAAAATAAACAGTTCTGCACATACGTGCCGACTATATTTTGCGAAAGGGGGGTAAAGTGATGAGTACACTAACTGGGGGGACCAAGTACATAAAGCCTACCCCTGGTACCTCAGAGAGGCCGAATTGACACATTTTGTGTCCGACCGCGGGAACCAGCCGAGGCGGACGCTTTTCGGCGCAAGAGCCGTTGGCACTTAGAAAATATTCGTTAATCTTGAACGGACCTCCAGGGGAAGAGGCCGAATTTCACTTGTTCTGGCCGACATCGGGAACCAGCCGAGTCGGACGCTTTACGGCGGAGCAGCCGTTGGCACTTAGGAAATATTCGTTAATCTTGAACGGACCTCCAGGGAAGAGGCCGAATTTTCACTTGTTCTGGCCGACATCGGGAACCAGCCGAGTCGGACGCTTTACGGCGGAGCAGCCGTTGGCACTTAGAAAATATTCGTTAAACTTCAACTGACCTCCAGGGGAAGAGGCCGAATTTCCACTTGTTCTGGCCGACATCGGAACCAGCCGAGTCGGACGCTTTACGGCGGAAGAGCCGATGGCACTTAGAAAATATTCGTTAAACTTGACAGGACCTCCAGGGGAAGAGGCCGAATTTTCGCTCGTTCAGGCCGACCGGAGGAACCGGCCGAGTCGGACACCTTACGGCGGAAGAGCCGATGGCACTTAGAAAATATTCGCCAAAATGTTCCGGACCTCCAGGGGAAGAGGCCGAATTTTCACTTGTTCAGGCCGACCGGAGGAACCGGCCGAGTCGGACACCTTACGGCGGAAGAGCCGATGGCACTTAGAAAATATTCGTTAAACTTGACAGGACCTCCAGGGGAAGAGGCCGAATTTTCGCTCGTTCAGGCCGACCGGAGGAACCGGCCGAGTCGGACACCTTACGGCGGAAGAGCCGATGGCACTTAGAAAATATTCGTTAAACTTGACAGGACCTCCAGGGGAAGAGGCCGAATTTTCGCTCGTTCAGGCCGACCGGAGGAACCGGCCGAGTCGGACACCTTACGGCGGAAGAGCCGATGGCACTTAGAAAATATTCGTTAAACTTGACAGGACCTCCAGGGGAAGAGGCCGAATTTTCGCTCGTTCAGGCCGACCGGAGGAACCGGCCGAGTCGGACACATTACGGCGGAAGAGCCGATGGCACTTAGAAAATATTCGTTAAACTTGACAGGACCTCCAGGGGAAGAGGCCGAATTTTTCGCATCGTTCAGGCCGACCGGAGGAACCGGCCGGGTCGGACACCTTACGGCGGAAGAGCCGATGGCACTTAGAAAATATTCGCCAAAATGTTCCGGACCTCCAGGGGAAGAGGCCGAATTTTCACTTGTTCAGGCCGACCGGAGGAACCGGCCGGGTCGGACACGTTACGGCGGAACAGCCGTTGGCACTTAGAAAATATTCGTCAAAGTCGTCCGGACCTCCAGGGGAAGAGGCCGAATTTTCGCTCGTTCGGGCCGACCGGAGGAACCGGCCGGGTCGGACACGTTACGGCGCAACAGCCGTTCGCACTTAGAAAATATTCGTTAAACTTCACAGGACCTCCAGGGGAAGAGGCCGAATTTTCGCTCGTTCGGGCCGACCGGAGGAACCGGCCGGGTCGGACACGTTACGGCGCAACAGCCGTTCGCACTTAGAAAATATTCGCCAAAGTCGTCCGGACCTCCAGGGGAAGAGGCCGAATTTTCGCTCGTTCGGGCCGACCGGAGGAACCAGCCGGGTCGGACACGTTACGGCGCAACAGCCGTTGGCACTTTGAAAATATTCGCCAAAATGTTCCGGACCTCCAGGGGAAGAGGCCGAATTTTCGCTCGTTCGGGCCGACCGGAGGAACCGGCCGGGTCGGACACGTTACGGCGCAACAGCCGTTGGCACTTTGAAAATATTCGCCAAAATGTTCCGGACCTCCAGGGGAAGAGGCCGAATTTTCGCTCGTTCAAGCCGACCGGAGGAACCAGCCGGGTCGGACACGTTACGGCGCAACAGCCGTTGGCACTTTGAAAATATTCGCCAAAAATGTTCCGGACCTCCAGGGAAGAGGCCGAATTTTCGCTCGTTCAAGCCGACCGAGGAACCAGCCGGTCGGACACGTTACGGCGCAACAGCCGTTGGCACTTTGAAAATATTCGCCAAAATGTTCCGGACCTCCAGGGGAAGAGGCCGAATTTTCGCTCGTTCGGGCCGACCGGAGGAACCGGCCGGGTCGGACACGTTACGGCGCAACAGCCGTTGGCACTTTGAAAATATTCGCCAAAATGTTCCGGACCTCCAGGGGAAGAGGCCGAATTTTCGCTCGTTCGGGCCGACCGGAGGAACCGGCCGGGTCGGACACTTACGGCGCAACAGCCGTTGGCACTTTGAAAATATTCGCCAAAATGTTCCGGACCTCCAGGGGAAGAGGCCGAATTTTCGCTCGTTCGGGCCGACCGAGGAACCGGCCGGGTCGGACACTTTACGGCGCAACAGCCGTTGGCACTTTGAAAATATTCGCCAAAATGTTCCGGACCTCCAGGGGAAGAGGCCGAATTTTCGCTCGTTCGGGCCGACCGGGAGAACCAGCCGAGGCGGACACTTTACGGCGCAACAGCCGTTGGCACTTTGAAAATATTCGCCAAAATGTTCCGGACCTCCAGGGGAAGAGGCCGAATTTTCGCTCGTTCGGGCCGACCCGGGAGAACCAGCCGAGGCGGACACTTTACGGCGGTTGAGCCGTTGGCACTTAGAAATTATTCAGACTTCCATCAAACACACATCGGCCTTTTGCCGTCACTGCCCGGGATGGGCACCGTGGTAGCTCGGACAGTTCGTGTGACAGCTTCCGCTGGCACTTAGAAAATTTTAAAATGAAAATAAACAGTTCTGCACATACGTGCCGACTATATTTTGCGAAAGGGGGGTAAAGTGATGAGTACACTAACTGGGGGGACCAAGTACATAAAGCCCACCCCTGGTACCTCAGAGAGGCCGAATTTTCGAATTCTGAGGCCGAGCTGGGGAACCAGACGAGGCGGACACTTTTCCGAGCGAGAGCCGATGGCACTTAGAAAATTTTCGGCTAAGTCGGCAGGACTTCCAGAGCGAGAGGCCGAATATTCGTCATCTGTGGCCGACCGGGGAACCAGCGAAGGCGGATAGGCGGTCACGGATGTCCCGCCGGCTGGTCCGCGGGCCAATTTGGGTCCCGTAATTTAGCGGTCGCGGTCCGGAATCCACGCCGGCCGGGGAACCAGCGCAGGCGGATAGGCGGTCACGGAGGTCCCGCCGGCTGGTCCGCGGGCCAATTTTGGTCCCGTAAGTGAGCGGCCGCGGCCCGGAATACACGCCGACCGGGGAACCAGCGAAGGCGGATAGGCGGTCACGGAGGTCCCGCCGGCTGGTCCGCGGGCCAATTGGGGTCCCGTAAATTAGCGGTCGCGGCCCGGAATTCGCGCCGGCCGGGGAACCAGCGCAGGCGGATAGGCGGTCACGGAGGTCCCGCCGGCTGGTCCGCGGGCCAATCGGGGTCCCGTAAGTTAGCGGTCGCGGCCCGGAATTCGCGCCGGCCGGGGAACCAGCGCAGGCGGATAGGCGGTCACGGAGGTCCCGCCGGCTGGTCCGCGGGCCAATCGGGGTCCCGTAAGTTAGCGGTCGCGGCCCGGAATTCGCGCCGGCCGGGGAACCAGCGCAGGCGGATAGGCGGTCACGGAGGTCCCGCCGGCTGGTCCGCGGGCCAATCGGGGTCCCGTAAGTTAGCGGTCGCGGCCCGGAATTCGCGCCGGCCGGGGAACCAGCGCAGGCGGATAGGCGGTCACGGAGGTCCCGCCGGCTGGTCCGCGGGCCAATCGGGGTCCCGTAAGTTAGCGGTCGCGGCCCGGAATTCGCGCCGGCCGGGGAACCAGCGCAGGCGGATAGGCGGTCACGGAGGTTCCCGCCGGCTGGTCCGCGGGCCAATCGGGGTCCCGTAAGTTAGCGGTCGCGGCCCGGAATTCGCGCCGGCCCGCAGCCACCGCCAGGCGGATAGGCGGTCACGGAGGTCCCGCCGGCCGGTCCGCGGGGGGAACTGCGCCCTCTGGCGGACACGCTATTGTAAATGAATGGGGTTTGGCACTTAGTGCATTTTTCGCCGAAGCCGACGAGCGCTCCGGGCGAGGAGGCCGGATTCTCGCCATCCGTGGCCGGCCGGGGAACCGGCCAAGGCGGATAGGCGTCACGGGGGTCCCGCCGGCTGGTCCGCGGGCCAATTGGGGTCCCGTAAGTTAGCGGTCGCGGCCCGGAATCCGCGCCGGCCAGCAGCCACCGGGAGGCGGATAGGCTGTCACGGAGGTCCCGCCGGCTGGTCCGCGGGCCATTTAGGGTCCGTAGGTGAGCGGTCGCGGCCCGGAATCCAGGCCGGCCAGGAGGCACCGCCAGGCGGATAGGCGGTCACGGAGGTCCCGCCAGCTGGTCCGCGGGCCATTTATGGTCCCGTAAGTTAGCGGTCGCGGCCCGGAATCCACGCCGGCCAGGAGGCACCGGCAGGCGGATGGGCGGTCACGGAGGTCCCGCCAGCTGGTCCGCGGGCCGTTTAGGGTCCCGTAAGTTAGCGGTCGCGGCCCGGAATCCACGCCGGCCAGGAGGCACCGCCAGGCGGGTAGGCTGTCACGGAGGTCCCGCCAGCTGGTCCGCGGGCCAATTAGGGTCCCGTAAGTTAGCGGTCGCGGCCCGGAATCCGCGCCGGCCAGCAGCCACCGCCAGGCGGGTAGGCTGTCACGGAGGTCCCGCCGGCCGGTCCGCGGGCCAATCAGGGTCCCGTAAGTGAGCGGTCGCGGCCCGGAATGCACGCCGGCCAGCAGGCACCGCCAGGCGGATAGGCGGTCACGGAGGTCCCGCCGGCCGGTCCGCGGGCCAATCAGGGTCCCGTAAGTGAGCGGTCGCGGCCCGGAATGCACGCCGGCCAGGAGGCACCGCCAGGCGGATAGGCGGTCACGGAGGTCCCGCCGGCCGGTCCGCTGGCCAATTACCTCCAGCCGAGCGGATATGAACTTTATTAGCACCTTCTACGAGATGGCGGAGCCTTATTCGACAACCAGCACCTCGGCTTAGCATTTTCCACGGCCCGCTGATCTTCCAGAAGACGTCCAGCCGGTTTCCTCCTCACATTTTAAGCCGGCCGAGGCTTCCGCACCCCGGCTAAGCTTTCTCCACGGCCCGCTGAGCTTCCAGAAGACCTCCAGCCGGTTCTCCGGTGCTTTCCTC
>NC_090862.1:13630000-13634298 GCF_024217435.2 Syngnathus scovelli | reverse complement strand
CTAACCCTAACCCTAACCCTAACCCTAACCCTAACCCTAACCCTAACCCTAACCCTAACCCTAACCCTAACCCTAACCCTAACCCTAACCCTAACCCTAACCCTAACCCTAACCCTAACCCTAACCCTAACCCTAACCCTAACCCTAACCCTAACCCTAACCCTAACCCTAACCCTAACCCTAACCCTAACCCTAACCCTAACCCTAACCCTAACCCTAACCCTAACCCTAACCCTAACCCTAACCCTAACCCTAACCCTAACCCTAACCCTAACCCTAACCCTAACCCTAACCCTAACCCTAACCCTAACCCTAACCCTAACCCTAACCCTAACCCTAACCCTAACCCTAACCCTAACCCTAACCCTAACCCTAACCCTAACCCTAACCCTAACCCTAACCCTAACCCTAACCCTAACCCTAACCCTAACCCTAACCCTAACCCTAACCCTAACCCTAACCCTAACCCTAACCCTAACCCTAACCCTAACCCTAACCCTAACCCTAACCCTAACCCTAACCCTAACCCTAACCCTAACCCTAACCCTAACCCTAACCCTAACCCTAACCCTAACCCTAACCCTAACCCTAACCCTAACCCTAACCCTAACCCTAACCCTAACCCTAACCCTAACCCTAACCCTAACCCTAACCCTAACCCTAACCCTAACCCTAACCCTAACCCTAACCCTAACCCTAACCCTAACCCTAACCCTAACCCTAACCCTAACCCTAACCCTAACCCTAACCCTAACCCTAACCCTAACCCTAACCCTAACCCTAACCCTAACCCTAACCCTAACCCTAACCCTAACCCTAACCCTAACCCTAACCCTAACCCTAACCCTAACCCTAACCCTAACCCTAACCCTAACCCTAACCCTAACCCTAACCCTAACCCTAACCCTAACCCTAACCCTAACCCTAACCCTAACCCTAACCCTAACCCTAACCCTAACCCTAACCCTAACCCTAACCCTAACCCTAACCCTAACCCTAACCCTAACCCTAACCCTAACCCTAACCCTAACCCTAACCCTAACCCTAACCCTAACCCTAACCCTAACCCTAACCCTAACCCTAACCCTAACCCTAACCCTAACCCTAACCCTAACCCTAACCCTAACCCTAACCCTAACCCTAACCCTAACCCTAACCCTAACCCTAACCCTAACCCTAACCCTAACCCTAACCCTAACCCTAACCCTAACCCTAACCCTAACCCTAACCCTAACCCTAACCCTAACCCTAACCCTAACCCTAACCCTAACCCTAACCCTAACCCTAACCCTAACCCTAACCCTAACCCTAACCCTAACCCTAACCCTAACCCTAACCCTAACCCTAACCCTAACCCTAACCCTAACCCTAACCCTAACCCTAACCCTAACCCTAACCCTAACCCTAACCCTAACCCTAACCCTAACCCTAACCCTAACCCTAACCCTAACCCTAACCCTAACCCTAACCCTAACCCTAACCCTAACCCTAACCCTAACCCTAACCCTAACCCTAACCCTAACCCTAACCCTAACCCTAACCCTAACCCTAACCCTAACCCTAACCCTAACCCTAACCCTAACCCTAACCCTAACCCTAACCCTAACCCTAACCCTAACCCTAACCCTAACCCTAACCCTAACCCTAACCCTAACCCTAACCCTAACCCTAACCCTAACCCTAACCCTAACCCTAACCCTAACCCTAACCCTAACCCTAACCCTAACCCTAACCCTAACCCTAACCCTAACCCTAACCCTAACCCTAACCCTAACCCTAACCCTAACCCTAACCCTAACCCTAACCCTAACCCTAACCCTAACCCTAACCCTAACCCTAACCCTAACCCTAACCCTAACCCTAACCCTAACCCTAACCCTAACCCTAACCCTAACCCTAACCCTAACCCTAACCCTAACCCTAACCCTAACCCTAACCCTAACCCTAACCCTAACCCTAACCCTAACCCTAACCCTAACCCTAACCCTAACCCTAACCCTAACCCTAACCCTAACCCTAACCCTAACCCTAACCCTAACCCTAACCCTAACCCTAACCCTAACCCTAACCCTAACCCTAACCCTAACCCTAACCCTAACCCTAACCCTAACCCTAACCCTAACCCTAACCCTAACCCTAACCCTAACCCTAACCCTAACCCTAACCCTAACCCTAACCCTAACCCTAACCCTAACCCTAACCCTAACCCTAACCCTAACCCTAACCCTAACCCTAACCCTAACCCTAACCCTAACCCTAACCCTAACCCTAACCCTAACCCTAACCCTAACCCTAACCCTAACCCTAACCCTAACCCTAACCCTAACCCTAACCCTAACCCTAACCCTAACCCTAACCCTAACCCTAACCCTAACCCTAACCCTAACCCTAACCCTAACCCTAACCCTAACCCTAACCCTAACCCTAACCCTAACCCTAACCCTAACCCTAACCCTAACCCTAACCCTAACCCTAACCCTAACCCTAACCCTAACCCTAACCCTAACCCTAACCCTAACCCTAACCCTAACCCTAACCCTAACCCTAACCCTAACCCTAACCCTAACCCTAACCCTAACCCTAACCCTAACCCTAACCCTAACCCTAACCCTAACCCTAACCCTAACCCTAACCCTAACCCTAACCCTAACCCTAACCCTAACCCTAACCCTAACCCTAACCCTAACCCTAACCCTAACCCTAACCCTAACCCTAACCCTAACCCTAACCCTAACCCTAACCCTAACCCTAACCCTAACCCTAACCCTAACCCTAACCCTAACCCTAACCCTAACCCTAACCCTAACCCTAACCCTAACCCTAACCCTAACCCTAACCCTAACCCTAACCCTAACCCTAACCCTAACCCTAACCCTAACCCTAACCCTAACCCTAACCCTAACCCTAACCCTAACCCTAACCCTAACCCTAACCCTAACCCTAACCCTAACCCTAACCCTAACCCTAACCCTAACCCTAACCCTAACCCTAACCCTAACCCTAACCCTAACCCTAACCCTAACCCTAACCCTAACCCTAACCCTAACCCTAACCCTAACCCTAACCCTAACCCTAACCCTAACCCTAACCCTAACCCTAACCCTAACCCTAACCCTAACCCTAACCCTAACCCTAACCCTAACCCTAACCCTAACCCTAACCCTAACCCTAACCCTAACCCTAACCCTAACCCTAACCCTAACCCTAACCCTAACCCTAACCCTAACCCTAACCCTAACCCTAACCCTAACCCTAACCCTAACCCTAACCCTAACCCTAACCCTAACCCTAACCCTAACCCTAACCCTAACCCTAACCCTAACCCTAACCCTAACCCTAACCCTAACCCTAACCCTAACCCTAACCCTAACCCTAACCCTAACCCTAACCCTAACCCTAACCCTAACCCTAACCCTAACCCTAACCCTAACCCTAACCCTAACCCTAACCCTAACCCTAACCCTAACCCTAACCCTAACCCTAACCCTAACCCTAACCCTAACCCTAACCCTAACCCTAACCCTAACCCTAACCCTAACCCTAACCCTAACCCTAACCCTAACCCTAACCCTAACCCTAACCCTAACCCTAACCCTAACCCTAACCCTAACCCTAACCCTAACCCTAACCCTAACCCTAACCCTAACCCTAACCCTAACCCTAACCCTAACCCTAACCCTAACCCTAACCCTAACCCTAACCCTAACCCTAACCCTAACCCTAACCCTAACCCTAACCCTAACCCTAACCCTAACCCTAACCCTAACCCTAACCCTAACCCTAACCCTAACCCTAACCCTAACCCTAACCCTAACCCTAACCCTAACCCTAACCCTAACCCTAACCCTAACCCTAACCCTAACCCTAACCCTAACCCTAACCCTAACCCTAACCCTAACCCTAACCCTAACCCTAACCCTAACCCTAACCCTAACCCTAACCCTAACCCTAACCCTAACCCTAACCCTAACCCTAACCCTAACCCTAACCCTAACCCTAACCCTAACCCTAACCCTAACCCTAACCCTAACCCTAACCCTAACCCTAACCCTAACCCTAACCCTAACCCTAACCCTAACCCTAACCCTAACCCTAACCCTAACCCTAACCCTAACCCTAACCCTAACCCTAACCCTAACCCTAACCCTAACCCTAACCCTAACCCTAACCCTAACCCTAACCCTAACCCTAACCCTAACCCTAACCCTAACCCTAACCCTAACCCTAACCCTAACCCTAACCCTAACCCTAACCCTAACCCTAACCCTAACCCTAACCCTAACCCTAACCCTAACCCT
>NC_090862.1:13582500-13625000 GCF_024217435.2 Syngnathus scovelli | reverse complement strand
CGTCCCTGGTAGGTGGACTCCACAATCCAAACCTAACCCGCCTGTGCCTCCTCCGAGACCTGCTCGCCATCCGGACTCCGTGCCCCGCACCTACGCTGATGTGGTGCGCCGTGGCCGGGAGAAGCCGATTAGTGCTAATAAACTTCCCCAAACTAGGTTTCCTGGTACCAGTTGGCAGCCAGCGAGTACCAATTTTGGATACCTGGTACGCCAGTTGCACAAGGTGATAAAATTGTCCCACCATCTATACAACCTGGAAGGGGGCCAGCAACCTCGCATGATAGCCAGGATGGTATCTATTTTATCATCCATGATTAAACCGGCGTGTCCTTCGGAAGACACAACATGGATGATTGATGGAAATGCAAGGAACTGGGGTCACACTACCTGCATTACCTTAAAACAACACTACCAAGATCGTCTGAAGGAGAGTCTCACCAAGATAGGGGAGCTCATCACTACAGAATGGGGGGCGGCATTCGAAGTAGCGGTTAGGTGGGCCAGGAGGAATGTACCGCGTATCACCCAGGGGGTAGTGGACAGAGCCGCAGCTATGATAGCTGGGCACTTGGAGATGACAAGACAAGCCCCATATCAACCTACAGACCGGGTTGCCTCGGTTCCTCCTCCTGAATTGGGGAATCTGGGAGTAGGGCCACCTCCCGCATCTCAACCACAACAGGAATCCAATACGAGGGTCCTCCACCTTGAGACCGCAAGTGATGATGGGGTTGGGGAATTAGAGAACCACCCTCTACCTCAACGAGACCCACTTTTGCAACGGAGGATTTTGAGAGGGAAGACTCCGAGGACCAAGGCAAACCATTCACGGGAAAATACCACTGCGTTGAGACCGATTGATTGGGTATCGCCGGGAGTTCCTGGGCCATCGGGGATTACCCAGGTGCGACCACTCGAGGACTCCCTACCAGATACTCACCCTGGACACAGGTCACCAGGAAGCGAAGGGTTTTCCCTTACCTTGAGTGACGCCCGGGGGAGGAATATGGGATCGGATGATGACCTTTCAGAGAACGAGGTGGAAACAGATGATGTCTTCCAGAAATGGATGGAGAGGACCCCTACACACGATACGGTTAACAGACACCACGGTCGAGAGAAGAAGAGAAAATGGTGCCTACGGGTAGAGAAGAAGAATGTTGTAGTGGGGGATTCTAATTTAAGCCGGATGCCGGACGATCTGGATGACCACCTGCAGGTGGATAGTTATCCGGGTGGCCGGTTCAGAAATGTGTCAAACATTTTCAAAAGTGCCGAAGTCCTGGATGACCTAAGGGTCGAGCAGGTGATCTTGGCGTTTGGCATATGTGAAAAACAGAATAAACCTAAGGAGACCGCAGTTAAGGCACTGCAGCAGGCAGTTAAGGCCACAAAGGACAAGTTTCACGGGGCGAAGGTATGGGTGCCAATCATAAACTACTCGAGATTGCTTCCGGAAGACGAAAAGGCGAATCTCAAGACCATTAATGACCATATTGTGAGGAACATGGATTATATTCCGCCACTCCCAGAAAGTCAATTCCGTGTAGCTGAAAATGACATGGTTCATTGGACGCCTGAGACCGGGAGAGCCATGCTAGCTCACTGGAAGACCTTTTTAAACTCCCAAGCCCTTGGAACCGTCAAACCGGGGGGGCACGGGACCCACACGTTGGGTGCACTGAACGCTACGACCCACTAGTGGGCTCTGATGTGGTGGTGTTGGCGAAAAATTTCAAACTGTCGGGACATCAAAGATTGTTACTCAGTAAGGGTTTGTCTTTTGTCCCATCGGTTGGAATGAGCACGGATCAGGTGATGCGCTTTCAACACGACATGCAAAATTACCATCGCAAGGTCAAGATCAGGGCACATTTTGGAGGATGGGGTAAAAATACATTAATACCATTTGTTAAACCTTCTACCTGGTCTCCCCCGATGTGTGACCTACCATTGGAAGTAGCTCACCTGATGGAACTGGACACCAAGGCCTTCAGGAAACACCATGTAGGATCGAATGGGACCAGTAACCTATCTGAGGACGAGAAGAAGGCTTTGAGGGAATTGAGGAGCAACAAACAGATAGTCATCAAACCGGCGGACAAAGGCTCGGCTATTGTTATCCAGGACAGAGAACAGTATACCAAAGAAGCCATGCGACAGCTTCAGGATGAAAGATACTACACCGCACTAGACAAACCCATCTTTTGGGACACAAGACCAATGGTGTCCGAGATTGTAGACCGGTTGAGGGAACAGAAATATATCACATCCAGGCAACATGAATACCTGACTGGAGATTCGGAACCCAGGCCACGACGGTTTTATATGCTCCCTAAAATTCACAAGGATCCAAAAACCTGGCCCGTCCCATATGAAATACCACCTGGTAGACCTATTGTTTCAGATTGCGGAAGTGAAACATATGCCACAGCCGAGTTCTTGGAATACTTTCTGACTCCACTGTCTACAAAACACCCTTCCTATATCAAGGATACTTACCATTTCATCCAAATTGTGAAGGACGTACGAATGGACCCCGACCAGACCTTCTTTTTCACGATGGACGTGGACAGTCTTTACACCAACATCCCGATAGCGGCGGGAATGGACTGTGTTAAGAAGGTATTGGAAAGATTCCCGGACCCTAAAAGACCGGACTCTTACCTGTTGCAACTTCTGGAGATCAACTTGACCAAAAATGACTTTGAATTTGACGGTCAGTACTACCTACAAATAAAGGGGACGGCCATGGGGAAGAAGTTTGCTCCAGCGTACGCCAACATTTTTATGGCACATTGGGAACACGAGGCCTTGGCAAAATGCAAGAAGAAACCACAAAGATACGTCAGGTACTTGGACGACATATGGGGAGTATGGGCTGGATCAGAAACGGAATTCCGTGAATTCTTCCATTTACTTAATTCCCACGATCCGTCCATTACCCTCAAGGCAGAAATTGGGCACAACTCCATCAACTTTCTTGATACTACGGTATTCAAAGGCCCCAATTGCCACAAAAACCAAATATTGGATATTAAGGTCCATTTCAAAGACACTGATACACATGCCTTGGTACACAAGTCCAGCTTCCATCCTTCCCATACCTTTCAGGGGATTGTCAAGTCGCAACTATATAGATTCCACCGCATATGCACCGGAACGGAGAACTTCTACGATGCAGTCAGGATACTCTTTGGAGCTCTAAGAAAGAGAGGGTACAGTCGCTCCTTCCTGAGGAAGTGCTTGAAGACATACCGGATGAAGGGAAGAACCAGGGCGGTGGGTGACCCTATCCCGTTTGTTTCCACCTACTCATCAGGGATGAAGTACCTACACAACAAAATCAGAAGAAATTTTAGGGAAGTCATGGCCTCCGGGGATGAACCACAAGCCACTAGAGTGGTATCGGCATTCAGAAGAAACAAAAACCTCAAGGACCTACTTGTTCGGGCCAAGTTACCATCTACATTGCCCAGGGACCCTCATCCGCTTAGGCCACACTTCACCAGTTTGTCGTTTGTCAGGAGGGTGCGGGACAAGATGGTTTTTAAGGTTCAAGAGGGCTTCACTCTGGAATCCAGAAATCTAGTCTACCTGGTTATTTGCAAGAGATGCGGCACTAAACATGTAGGGAGTACAAGGACCAAACTCGGTACAGTACTTATGCAACTTAAGTATAAAATTACTCACAAAATGGACAGCAGTTCGCCGGTCATCCAGCATTTCATCCACCATGGGTCAGAGGCCCTCTACATAGCGGGTTTAGAACGCAACAGCGCATGGTCAGACCCCAAGCGGTGTGATAGAGAGAAATACTGGAGAGCAAGCCTTGAAATGCCATCTCAGCAGGCGTAAAGGTCAATCCTAGACCCTATCAGGTTCCTACCCTAAACCTACCCTAACCCCAGTCCCATCCTAACCCCAACCCCACCTTAACCCCAGTCCTATCCTAACCCCAACCCCACCCTAACCCTAATCCTAACCTATCCCCAACCCCACCCTAACCCTAACCCTAACCCTAACCCTAACCCCAACCCCACCCTAACCCTAACCCTAACCCCAACCCCACCCTAACCCTAACCCTAAAACTAACCCCACCCTAACCCTAACCCTAACCCTAACCCCAACCCCACCCTAACCCTAACCCTAACCCTAACCCTAACCCTAACCCTAATCCCAACCCTAACCCTAACCCTAACCCTAAACCCATACTCACCCACAAAAAAAAAAAAAAAAAAAAAAAAAAAAAAAAAAAAAAAAAATCAATAAATATGTACACACCTACCTTCACTACTTACCTATGGATGGAACTACTTACCTGCAGATGGAACCGCAATCTTGCACCCTGGACCCCTGAGGAAAAAAAAAAAAAAAAAAAAAAAAAAAAATTATCTTTATAGAAATATACTATTTCAATTTGACTAATTGTAATTTTTTCGTTTAAACCGAATAAGACTAGTATCTTATTAAAGTCAATTGGAAAACGCAAATACAAGCTAAAACATGTTACGTTTCTAGAACGAAATTTTGAAAAACCAAAAAGATGTAATAAAAAGAATTTACAAAACAAAAGACCTTCAGTACGAATTCGAATTTCGAGCAAGACACATCGTTGTACCCTATGAGAAACAAAAATATTTCATTTAATACGGGTGTGCCAGACCTGAAGAAGGCTTAGTATAGCCGAAACGTTGTTAAGGCACACTACTATTTACATTCAATTTAATAATTTCCTATTTACAGTCGATTTAATAATTTACTATTGTTTATTTTATTTACAGTTATTTACAAATCATTTATTTTATTTCATTGGAATAAATTACGTTGCTAAATTCGGACAATTTGGACACTAAAAATCTTTTTGAAAAATAGACATTTGATAATTTGTTTTAGAATAAAAAGTCTAAAAATTCTAATTTTACCCACTCATTGAAATTTTGAAAATTAAAAATATTTAAATAAAACATAATAAAAATTTGAAGTCCAAAAATTAATATGTCATTTAATTACAACGGGGAATGGACAGTTGTCCGTAGGGGGCGACAGCGCCAGCCTGCAACCCGGGGGCGGGAGCGGGTGGCGAGGCATGGCCACGGATGGATGGACCGTGCGTTGTCCTCTTCTGCTAGGGGGGGACATCAGTTCCCCGTCCCTGGTAGGTGGACTCCACAATCCAAACCTAACCCTAACCCTAACCCTAACCCTAACCCTATGCGACAGTAGTTCGCCAAGGCCGCAGGCAACCGCGTCAGGACCAACGTGGTCCCCCTCCAGCTGCAACCCGGACCTCCAAGTGGAGACCAGCAGAGGCCGGATTTGGTCGCCTGATCCGCAAAATCTATAACTTGATTAAGGTCTACCACCACCTGAACAATGTAGACCCCCAGCAGTGGGCTACACAACCTCGGATGATCACCAGGATGGAGGAGGTGTTGTCCACAATGATCAAGCCGGCATTCCTAGATAGCGGGGTTGTGCGGGACATTGTGGACAATGCCAAGACCTGGGGCAAGACCACCTGCCAGATCCTCAAACGTCATTACGAGTCCCACCTACCGTTCTGCCGGTCCGACATGGAATTTGCACTCCAAGACAACAATCTAGAATGGGAGGCTGCTTTCCAAGTGGCGGTTGGTTGGGCCAAGCGAAATTTTCCACGCCTACTACCAGACACAATTTCGGAGGTTGAGAACGAGATTTTGGACTTTCTGGAAGACTTGCCGCGCTCCGATCCCAACCCTGACCCCCACCCTACTCCTAGCCCCAGTCCTATTCTCGCCCCCAACCCTAACCCTAACCCCAACCCTAACCCTATCCCAAACCTTAACCTGGAGCTGCGGTTTCCCGCTCCCACTCCGCTCCCACAGCGACCTAGACTCACACCTGTCGCCAAAAAGAAGACCCAAGATTCGGAGCCAGGGGAAGTGGTTGAGATCCAAACCCAAAAATTGACAGTGTCCCTACGCCCGCAGAGGAAGATCGCAGTGGTGGCCAGTAAGCCCAGCCACTTCCCTCCCCACCAGGACCGCCCAAGAGGGGTGTCTACACAAGGGAGTCGGGCTTTGTCCCCTAACCCCAAACCTAACCCTGCCCTCAACCCTAACCCCAACCCTGACCCTACCCCCAACCCTAAACCTAACCCCAACCCTAACCCCAACCCCAACACATACCCCAATCCCAGTCCCTATCTACGTCCCACCAGGAACAGAACTTCCAAACAGTAGGACAATTAACATAATTAGGACAAATTGGTTTTATTTTATTTAGACCCACTTACATCTAATACCTACCTGGATACTTACCTCCAATTGGAACCACGCGTCTGGTCCCCGGACCACGCCCACCCGAAAAAAAAAAAGCAGAAAAAAATGACAAAACAGAATAACACAAAAATATGTACAAAAGTCACCAAATGTTTTCAATAATATAATTACAAATTTGCAAAAACCCAATACACATATATAATCCACCTACCTATGTATTATTTACCTGTAGTTTGAACAGCAATCCGAGATCCTAGACCACGTCTACTTGAAAAACAAAATACATCAAAAACATTAAAAAAAACAATTAAAAAACATTAAAAAACAAAAAACAAAAAACAAAATTAGTATGTTTACATTATTCTACAATACCAATTCCAAGTTGACCAAATTATAATTATTTTGTTTAAACCCAATATGAAGGCTAGTTTAATTATGAAAATTAATTGGAAAATGCAAATATAAGCTAAAACACGTTACATTTCTAAAACGAAATTTCGAAAAACAAAAAAGATTTAAAACTTCAACCGAGCTGAGGGTATAAAAGGAATCCGCAAGGCAAAGAGCCTTTAGTGCGAATTTGGACTGCAAGCAAGACACATTGTTGCACCTTACAAAACAAAAATAGTTTTTCATATAATACATGTGTGCCAGACCTGATGAAGGCTTGAGATAGCCGAAACGTTGTCAGGGCACACATTGCATATTGGCCAGAATAAATCAAAAAAGAAACTTTATTTTTTAAAAAAAACAACTTTATTAAATATATAACAAAGGCAAATTCTAGATCCACAGCCATGGATCAGGGTTGGACGACGGTCCACTATGGCCGACGCCACCGCGTTGCCCGCCGGAACCGTGAGCTGGGGGCTGATTGGAATCCCGGATGGATGGACCGTGCTTTTGCCTTTCCCTCCTCCAGGAGGGGGGGCTCCCACCATAATCCTAACCAGCCTGTGCCTCCTCCGGATCCCTCCAGACCTCCTGGCTCTAGGTTCGATTCCTATGCGACAGTAGTTCGCCAAGGACGCAGGCAACCGCGTCAGGACCAACGTGGTCCCCCTCCAGCTGCAACCCGGACCTCCAAGTGGAGACCAGCAGAGGCCGGATTTGGTCGCCTGATCCGCAAAATCTATAACTTGATTAAGGTCTACCACCACCTGAACAATGTAGACCCCCAGCAGTGGGCTACACAACCTCGGATGATCACCAGGATGGAGGAGGTGTTGTCCACAATGATCAAGCCGGCATTCCTAGATAGCGGGGTTGTGCGGGACATTGTGGACAATGCCAAGACCTGGGGCAAGACCACCTGCCAGATCCTAAAACGTCATTACGAGTCCCACCTACCGTTCTGCCGGTCCGACATGGAATTTGCACTCCAAGACAACAATCTAGAATGGGAGGCTGCTTTCCAAGTGGCGGTTGGTTGGGCCAAGCGAAATTTTCCACGCCTACTACCAGACACAATTTCGGAGGTTGAGAACGAGATTTTGGACTTTCTGGAAGACTTGCCGCGCTCCGATCCCAACCCTGACCCCCATCCTACTCCTAGCCCCAGTCCTATTCTCGCCCCCAACCCTAACCCTAACCCCAACCCTAACCCTAACCCTATCCCAAACCCTAACCTGGAGCTGCGGTTTCCCGCTCCCACTCCGCTCCCACAGCGACCTAGACTCACACCTGTCGCCAAAAAGAAGACCCAAGATTCGGAGCCAGGGGAAGTGGTTGAGATCCAAACCCAAAAATTGACAGTGTCCCTACGCCCGCAGAGGAAGATCGCAGTGGTGGCCAGTAAGCCCAGCCACTTCCCTCCCCACCAGGACCGCCCAAGAGGGGTGTCTACACAAGGGAGTCGGGCTTTGTCCCCTAACCCCAATCCTAACCCTGCCCTCAACCCTAACCCCAACCCTGACCCTACCCCCAACCCTAAACCTAACCCCAACCCTAACCCCAACCACAACCCATACCCCAATCCCAGTCCCTATCTACGTCCCACCAGGAACAGAACTTCCAAACAGTAGGACAATTAACATAATTAGGACAAATTGGTTTTATTTTATTTAGACCCACTTACATCTAATACCTACCTGGATACTTACCTCCAATTGGAACCACGCGTCTGGTCCCCGGACCACGCCCACCCGAAAAAAAAAAAAAAAAAAAAAAAAAAGCAGAAAAAAATGACAAAACAGAATAACACAAAAATATGTACAAAAGTCACCAAATGTTTTCAATAATATAATTACAAATTTGCAAAAACCCAATACACATATATAATCCACCTACCTATGTATTATTTACCTGTAGTTTGAACAGCAATCCGAGATCCTAGACCACGTCTACTTGAAAAACAAAATACATCAAAAACATTAAAAAAAACAATTAAAAAACATTAAAAAACAAAAAACAAAAAACAAAATTAGTATGTTTACATTATTCTACAATACCAATTCCAAGTTGACCAAATTATAATTATTTTGTTTAAACCCAATATGAAGGCTAGTTTAATTATGAAAATTAATTGGAAAATGCAAATATAAGCTAAAACACGTTACATTTCTAAAACGAAATTTCGAAAAACAAAAAAGATTTAAAACTTCAACCGAGCTGAGGGTATAAAAGGAATCCGCAAGGCAAAGAGCCTTTAGTGCGAATTTGGACTGCAAGCAAGACACATTGTTGCACCTTACAAAACAAAAATAGTTTTTCATATAATACATGTGTGCCAGACCTGATGAAGGCTTGAGATAGCCGAAACGTTGTCAGGGCACACATTGCATATTGGCCAGAATAAATCAAAAAAGAAACTTTATTTTTTAAAAAAAACAACTTTATTAAATATATAACAAAGGCAAATTCTAGATCCACAGCCATGGATCAGGGTTGGACGACGGTCCACTATGGCCGACGCCACCGCGTTGCCCGCCGGAACCGTGAGCTGGGGGCTGATTGGAATCCCGGATGGATGGACCGTGCTTTTGCCTTTCCCTCCTCCAGGAGGGGGGGCTCCCACCATAATCCTAACCAGCCTGTGCCTCCTCCGGATCCCTCCAGACCTCCTGGCTCTAGGTTCGATTCCTATGCGACAGTAGTTCGCCAAGGACGCAGGCAACCGCGTCAGGACCAACGTGGTCCCCCTCCAGCTGCAACCCGGACCTCCAAGTGGAGACCAGCAGAGGCCGGATTTGGTCGCCTGATCCGCAAAATCTATAACTTGATTAAGGTCTACCACCACCTGAACAATGTAGACCCCCAGCAGTGGGCTACACAACCTCGGATGATCACCAGGATGGAGGAGGTGTTGTCCACAATGATCAAGCCGGCATTCCTAGATAGCGGGGTTGTGCGGGACATTGTGGACAATGCCAAGACCTGGGGCAAGACCACCTGCCAGATCCTAAAACGTCATTACGAGTCCCACCTACCGTTCTGCCGGTCCGACATGGAATTTGCACTCCAAGACAACAATCTAGAATGGGAGGCTGCTTTCCAAGTGGCGGTTGGTTGGGCCAAGCGAAATTTTCCACGCCTACTACCAGACACAATTTCGGAGGTTGAGAACGAGATTTTGGACTTTCTGGAAGACTTGCCGCGCTCCGATCCCAACCCTGACCCCCATCCTACTCCTAGCCCCAGTCCTATTCTCGCCCCCAACCCTAACCCTAACCCCAACCCTAACCCTAACCCTATCCCAAACCCTAACCTGGAGCTGCGGTTTCCCGCTCCCACTCCGCTCCCACAGCGACCTAGACTCACACCTGTCGCCAAAAAGAAGACCCAAGATTCGGAGCCAGGGGAAGTGGTTGAGATCCAAACCCAAAAATTGACAGTGTCCCTACGCCCGCAGAGGAAGATCGCAGTGGTGGCCAGTAAGCCCAGCCACTTCCCTCCCCACCAGGACCGCCCAAGAGGGGTGTCTACACAAGGGAGTCGGGCTTTGTCCCCTAACCCCAATCCTAACCCTGCCCTCAACCCTAACCCCAACCCTGACCCTACCCCCAACCCTAAACCTAACCCCAACCCTAACCCCAACCACAACCCATACCCCAATCCCAGTCCCTATCTACGTCCCACCAGGAACAGAACTTCCAAACAGTAGGACAATTAACATAATTAGGACAAATTGGTTTTATTTTATTTAGACCCACTTACATCTAATACCTACCTGGATACTTACCTCCAATTGGAACCACGCGTCTGGTCCCCGGACCACGCCCACCCGAAAAAAAAAAAAAAAAAAAGCAGAAAAAAATGACAAAACAGAATAACACAAAAATATGTACAAAAGTCACCAAATGTTTTCAATAATATAATTACAAATTTGCAAAAACCCAATACACATATATAATCCACCTACCTATGTATTATTTACCTGTAGTTTGAACAGCAATCCGAGATCCTAGACCACGTCTACTTGAAAAACAAAATACATCAAAAACATTAAAAAAAACAATTAAAAAACATTAAAAAACAAAAAACAAAAAACAAAATTAGTATGTTTACATTATTCTACAATACCAATTCCAAGTTGACCAAATTATAATTATTTTGTTTAAACCCAATATGAAGGCTAGTTTAATTATGAAAATTAATTGGAAAATGCAAATATAAGCTAAAACACGTTACATTTCTAAAACGAAATTTCGAAAAACAAAAAAGATTTAAAACTTCAACCGAGCTGAGGGTATAAAAGGAATCCGCAAGGCAAAGAGCCTTTAGTGCGAATTTGGACTGCAAGCAAGACACATTGTTGCACCTTACAAAACAAAAATAGTTTTTCATATAATACATGTGTGCCAGACCTGATGAAGGCTTGAGATAGCCGAAACGTTGTCAGGGCACACATTGCATATTGGCCAGAATAAATCAAAAAAGAAACTTTATTTTTTAAAAAAAACAACTTTATTAAATATATAACAAAGGCAAATTCTAGATCCACAGCCATGGATCAGGGTTGGACGACGGTCCACTATGGCCGACGCCACCGCGTTGCCCGCCGGAACCGTGAGCTGGGGGCTGATTGGAATCCCGGATGGATGGACCGTGCTTTTGCCTTTCCCTCCTCCAGGAGGGGGGGCTCCCACCATAATCCTAACCAGCCTGTGCCTCCTCCGGATCCCTCCAGACCTCCTGGCTCTAGGTTCGATTCCTATGCGACAGTAGTTCGCCAAGGGCGCAGGCAACCGCGTCAGGACCAACGTGGTCCCCCTCCAGCTGCAACCCGGACCTCCAAGTGGAGACCAGCAGAGGCCGGATTTGGTCGCCTGATCCGCAAAATCTATAACTTGATTAAGGTCTACCACCACCTGAACAATGTAGACCCCCAGCAGTGGGCTACACAACCTCGGATGATCACCAGGATGGAGGAGGTGTTGTCCACAATGATCAAGCCGGCATTCCTAGATAGCGGGGTTGTGCGGGACATTGTGGACAATGCCAAGACCTGGGGCAAGACCACCTGCCAGATCCTAAAACGTCATTACGAGTCCCACCTACCGTTCTGCCGGTCCGACATGGAATTTGCACTCCAAGACAACAATCTAGAATGGGAGGCTGCTTTCCAAGTGGCGGTTGGTTGGGCCAAGCGAAATTTTCCACGCCTACTACCAGACACAATTTCGGAGGTTGAGAACGAGATTTTGGACTTTCTGGAAGACTTGCCGCGCTCCGATCCCAACCCTGACCCCCATCCTACTCCTAGCCCCAGTCCTATTCTCGCCCCCAACCCTAACCCTAACCCCAACCCTAACCCTAACCCTATCCCAAACCCTAACCTGGAGCTGCGGTTTCCCGCTCCCACTCCGCTCCCACAGCGACCTAGACTCACACCTGTCGCCAAAAAGAAGACCCAAGATTCGGAGCCAGGGGAAGTGGTTGAGATCCAAACCCAAAAATTGACAGTGTCCCTACGCCCGCAGAGGAAGATCGCAGTGGTGGCCAGTAAGCCCAGCCACTTCCCTCCCCACCAGGACCGCCCAAGAGGGGTGTCTACACAAGGGAGTCGGGCTTTGTCCCCTAACCCCAATCCTAACCCTGCCCTCAACCCTAACCCCAACCCTGACCCTACCCCCAACCCTAAACCTAACCCCAACCCTAACCCCAACCACAACCCATACCCCAATCCCAGTCCCTATCTACGTCCCACCAGGAACAGAACTTCCAAACAGTAGGACAATTAACATAATTAGGACAAATTGGTTTTATTTTATTTAGACCCACTTACATCTAATACCTACCTGGATACTTACCTCCAATTGGAACCACGCGTCTGGTCCCCGGACCACGCCCACCCGAAAAAAAAAAAAAGCAGAAAAAAATGACAAAACAGAATAACACAAAAATATGTACAAAAGTCACCAAATGTTTTCAATAATATAATTACAAATTTGCAAAAACCCAATACACATATATAATCCACCTACCTATGTATTATTTACCTGTAGTTTGAACAGCAATCCGAGATCCTAGACCACGTCTACTTGAAAAACAAAATACATCAAAAACATTAAAAAAAACAATTAAAAAACATTAAAAAACAAAAAACAAAAAACAAAATTAGTATGTTTACATTATTCTACAATACCAATTCCAAGTTGACCAAATTATAATTATTTTGTTTAAACCCAATATGAAGGCTAGTTTAATTATGAAAATTAATTGGAAAATGCAAATATAAGCTAAAACACGTTACATTTCTAAAACGAAATTTCGAAAAACAAAAAAGATTTAAAACTTCAACCGAGCTGAGGGTATAAAAGGAATCCGCAAGGCAAAGAGCCTTTAGTGCGAATTTGGACTGCAAGCAAGACACATTGTTGCACCTTACAAAACAAAAATAGTTTTTCATATAATACATGTGTGCCAGACCTGATGAAGGCTTGAGATAGCCGAAACGTTGTCAGGGCACACATTGCATATTGGCCAGAATAAATCAAAAAAGAAACTTTATTTTTTAAAAAAAACAACTTTATTAAATATATAACAAAGGCAAATTCTAGATCCACAGCCATGGATCAGGGTTGGACGACGGTCCACTATGGCCGACGCCACCGCGTTGCCCGCCGGAACCGTGAGCTGGGGGCTGATTGGAATCCCGGATGGATGGACCGTGCTTTTGCCTTTCCCTCCTCCAGGAGGGGGGGCTCCCACCATAATCCTAACCAGCCTGTGCCTCCTCCGGATCCCTCCAGACCTCCTGGCTCTAGGTTCGATTCCTATGCGACAGTAGTTCGCCAAGGACGCAGGCAACCGCGTCAGGACCAACGTGGTCCCCCTCCAGCTGCAACCCGGACCTCCAAGTGGAGACCAGCAGAGGCCGGATTTGGTCGCCTGATCCGCAAAATCTATAACTTGATTAAGGTCTACCACCACCTGAACAATGTAGACCCCCAGCAGTGGGCTACACAACCTCGGATGATCACCAGGATGGAGGAGGTGTTGTCCACAATGATCAAGCCGGCATTCCTAGATAGCGGGGTTGTGCGGGACATTGTGGACAATGCCAAGACCTGGGGCAAGACCACCTGCCAGATCCTAAAACGTCATTACGAGTCCCACCTACCGTTCTGCCGGTCCGACATGGAATTTGCACTCCAAGACAACAATCTAGAATGGGAGGCTGCTTTCCAAGTGGCGGTTGGTTGGGCCAAGCGAAATTTTCCACGCCTACTACCAGACACAATTTCGGAGGTTGAGAACGAGATTTTGGACTTTCTGGAAGACTTGCCGCGCTCCGATCCCAACCCTGACCCCCATCCTACTCCTAGCCCCAGTCCTATTCTCGCCCCCAACCCTAACCCTAACCCCAACCCTAACCCTAACCCTATCCCAAACCCTAACCTGGAGCTGCGGTTTCCCGCTCCCACTCCGCTCCCACAGCGACCTAGACTCACACCTGTCGCCAAAAAGAAGACCCAAGATTCGGAGCCAGGGGAAGTGGTTGAGATCCAAACCCAAAAATTGACAGTGTCCCTACGCCCGCAGAGGAAGATCGCAGTGGTGGCCAGTAAGCCCAGCCACTTCCCTCCCCACCAGGACCGCCCAAGAGGGGTGTCTACACAAGGGAGTCGGGCTTTGTCCCCTAACCCCAATCCTAACCCTGCCCTCAACCCTAACCCCAACCCTGACCCTACCCCCAACCCTAAACCTAACCCCAACCCTAACCCCAACCACAACCCATACCCCAATCCCAGTCCCTATCTACGTCCCACCAGGAACAGAACTTCCAAACAGTAGGACAATTAACATAATTAGGACAAATTGGTTTTATTTTATTTAGACCCACTTACATCTAATACCTACCTGGATACTTACCTCCAATTGGAACCACGCGTCTGGTCCCCGGACCACGCCCACCCGAAAAAAAAAAAAAAAGCAGAAAAAAATGACAAAACAGAATAACACAAAAATATGTACAAAAGTCACCAAATGTTTTCAATAATATAATTACAAATTTGCAAAAACCCAATACACATATATAATCCACCTACCTATGTATTATTTACCTGTAGTTTGAACAGCAATCCGAGATCCTAGACCACGTCTACTTGAAAAACAAAATACATCAAAAACATTAAAAAAAACAATTAAAAAACATTAAAAAACAAAAAACAAAAAACAAAATTAGTATGTTTACATTATTCTACAATACCAATTCCAAGTTGACCAAATTATAATTATTTTGTTTAAACCCAATATGAAGGCTAGTTTAATTATGAAAATTAATTGGAAAATGCAAATATAAGCTAAAACACGTTACATTTCTAAAACGAAATTTCGAAAAACAAAAAAGATTTAAAACTTCAACCGAGCTGAGGGTATAAAAGGAATCCGCAAGGCAAAGAGCCTTTAGTGCGAATTTGGACTGCAAGCAAGACACATTGTTGCACCTTACAAAACAAAAATAGTTTTTCATATAATACATGTGTGCCAGACCTGATGAAGGCTTGAGATAGCCGAAACGTTGTCAGGGCACACATTGCATATTGGCCAGAATAAATCAAAAAAGAAACTTTATTTTTTAAAAAAAACAACTTTATTAAATATATAACAAAGGCAAATTCTAGATCCACAGCCATGGATCAGGGTTGGACGACGGTCCACTATGGCCGACGCCACCGCGTTGCCCGCCGGAACCGTGAGCTGGGGGCTGATTGGAATCCCGGATGGATGGACCGTGCTTTTGCCTTTCCCTCCTCCAGGAGGGGGGGCTCCCACCATAATCCTAACCAGCCTGTGCCTCCTCCGGATCCCTCCAGACCTCCTGGCTCTAGGTTCGATTCCTATGCGACAGTAGTTCGCCAAGGACGCAGGCAACCGCGTCAGGACCAACGTGGTCCCCCTCCAGCTGCAACCCGGACCTCCAAGTGGAGACCAGCAGAGGCCGGATTTGGTCGCCTGATCCGCAAAATCTATAACTTGATTAAGGTCTACCACCACCTGAACAATGTAGACCCCCAGCAGTGGGCTACACAACCTCGGATGATCACCAGGATGGAGGAGGTGTTGTCCACAATGATCAAGCCGGCATTCCTAGATAGCGGGGTTGTGCGGGACATTGTGGACAATGCCAAGACCTGGGGCAAGACCACCTGCCAGATCCTAAAACGTCATTACGAGTCCCACCTACCGTTCTGCCGGTCCGACATGGAATTTGCACTCCAAGACAACAATCTAGAATGGGAGGCTGCTTTCCAAGTGGCGGTTGGTTGGGCCAAGCGAAATTTTCCACGCCTACTACCAGACACAATTTCGGAGGTTGAGAACGAGATTTTGGACTTTCTGGAAGACTTGCCGCGCTCCGATCCCAACCCTGACCCCCATCCTACTCCTAGCCCCAGTCCTATTCTCGCCCCCAACCCTAACCCTAACCCCAACCCTAACCCTAACCCTATCCCAAACCCTAACCTGGAGCTGCGGTTTCCCGCTCCCACTCCGCTCCCACAGCGACCTAGACTCACACCTGTCGCCAAAAAGAAGACCCAAGATTCGGAGCCAGGGGAAGTGGTTGAGATCCAAACCCAAAAATTGACAGTGTCCCTACGCCCGCAGAGGAAGATCGCAGTGGTGGCCAGTAAGCCCAGCCACTTCCCTCCCCACCAGGACCGCCCAAGAGGGGTGTCTACACAAGGGAGTCGGGCTTTGTCCCCTAACCCCAATCCTAACCCTGCCCTCAACCCTAACCCCAACCCTGACCCTACCCCCAACCCTAAACCTAACCCCAACCCTAACCCCAACCACAACCCATACCCCAATCCCAGTCCCTATCTACGTCCCACCAGGAACAGAACTTCCAAACAGTAGGACAATTAACATAATTAGGACAAATTGGTTTTATTTTATTTAGACCCACTTACATCTAATACCTACCTGGATACTTACCTCCAATTGGAACCACGCGTCTGGTCCCCGGACCACGCCCACCCGAAAAAAAAAAAGCAGAAAAAAATGACAAAACAGAATAACACAAAAATATGTACAAAAGTCACCAAATGTTTTCAATAATATAATTACAAATTTGCAAAAACCCAATACACATATATAATCCACCTACCTATGTATTATTTACCTGTAGTTTGAACAGCAATCCGAGATCCTAGACCACGTCTACTTGAAAAACAAAATACATCAAAAACATTAAAAAAAACAATTAAAAAACATTAAAAAACAAAAAACAAAAAACAAAATTAGTATGTTTACATTATTCTACAATACCAATTCCAAGTTGACCAAATTATAATTATTTTGTTTAAACCCAATATGAAGGCTAGTTTAATTATGAAAATTAATTGGAAAATGCAAATATAAGCTAAAACACGTTACATTTCTAAAACGAAATTTCGAAAAACAAAAAAGATTTAAAACTTCAACCGAGCTGAGGGTATAAAAGGAATCCGCAAGGCAAAGAGCCTTTAGTGCGAATTTGGACTGCAAGCAAGACACATTGTTGCACCTTACAAAACAAAAATAGTTTTTCATATAATACATGTGTGCCAGACCTGATGAAGGCTTGAGATAGCCGAAACGTTGTCAGGGCACACATTGCATATTGGCCAGAATAAATCAAAAAAGAAACTTTATTTTTTAAAAAAAACAACTTTATTAAATATATAACAAAGGCAAATTCTAGATCCACAGCCATGGATCAGGGTTGGACGACGGTCCACTATGGCCGACGCCACCGCGTTGCCCGCCGGAACCGTGAGCTGGGGGCTGATTGGAATCCCGGATGGATGGACCGTGCTTTTGCCTTTCCCTCCTCCAGGAGGGGGGGCTCCCACCATAATCCTAACCAGCCTGTGCCTCCTCCGGATCCCTCCAGACCTCCTGGCTCTAGGTTCGATTCCTATGCGACAGTAGTTCGCCAAGGACGCAGGCAACCGCGTCAGGACCAACGTGGTCCCCCTCCAGCTGCAACCCGGACCTCCAAGTGGAGACCAGCAGAGGCCGGATTTGGTCGCCTGATCCGCAAAATCTATAACTTGATTAAGGTCTACCACCACCTGAACAATGTAGACCCCCAGCAGTGGGCTACACAACCTCGGATGATCACCAGGATGGAGGAGGTGTTGTCCACAATGATCAAGCCGGCATTCCTAGATAGCGGGGTTGTGCGGGACATTGTGGACAATGCCAAGACCTGGGGCAAGACCACCTGCCAGATCCTAAAACGTCATTACGAGTCCCACCTACCGTTCTGCCGGTCCGACATGGAATTTGCACTCCAAGACAACAATCTAGAATGGGAGGCTGCTTTCCAAGTGGCGGTTGGTTGGGCCAAGCGAAATTTTCCACGCCTACTACCAGACACAATTTCGGAGGTTGAGAACGAGATTTTGGACTTTCTGGAAGACTTGCCGCGCTCCGATCCCAACCCTGACCCCCATCCTACTCCTAGCCCCAGTCCTATTCTCGCCCCCAACCCTAACCCTAACCCCAACCCTAACCCTAACCCTATCCCAAACCCTAACCTGGAGCTGCGGTTTCCCGCTCCCACTCCGCTCCCACAGCGACCTAGACTCACACCTGTCGCCAAAAAGAAGACCCAAGATTCGGAGCCAGGGGAAGTGGTTGAGATCCAAACCCAAAAATTGACAGTGTCCCTACGCCCGCAGAGGAAGATCGCAGTGGTGGCCAGTAAGCCCAGCCACTTCCCTCCCCACCAGGACCGCCCAAGAGGGGTGTCTACACAAGGGAGTCGGGCTTTGTCCCCTAACCCCAATCCTAACCCTGCCCTCAACCCTAACCCCAACCCTGACCCTACCCCCAACCCTAAACCTAACCCCAACCCTAACCCCAACCACAACCCATACCCCAATCCCAGTCCCTATCTACGTCCCACCAGGAACAGAACTTCCAAACAGTAGGACAATTAACATAATTAGGACAAATTGGTTTTATTTTATTTAGACCCACTTACATCTAATACCTACCTGGATACTTACCTCCAATTGGAACCACGCGTCTGGTCCCCGGACCACGCCCACCCGAAAAAAAAAAAAAAAGCAGAAAAAAATGACAAAACAGAATAACACAAAAATATGTACAAAAGTCACCAAATGTTTTCAATAATATAATTACAAATTTGCAAAAACCCAATACACATATATAATCCACCTACCTATGTATTATTTACCTGTAGTTTGAACAGCAATCCGAGATCCTAGACCACGTCTACTTGAAAAACAAAATACATCAAAAACATTAAAAAAAACAATTAAAAAACATTAAAAAACAAAAAACAAAAAACAAAATTAGTATGTTTACATTATTCTACAATACCAATTCCAAGTTGACCAAATTATAATTATTTTGTTTAAACCCAATATGAAGGCTAGTTTAATTATGAAAATTAATTGGAAAATGCAAATATAAGCTAAAACACGTTACATTTCTAAAACGAAATTTCGAAAAACAAAAAAGATTTAAAACTTCAACCGAGCTGAGGGTATAAAAGGAATCCGCAAGGCAAAGAGCCTTTAGTGCGAATTTGGACTGCAAGCAAGACACATTGTTGCACCTTACAAAACAAAAATAGTTTTTCATATAATACATGTGTGCCAGACCTGATGAAGGCTTGAGATAGCCGAAACGTTGTCAGGGCACACATTGCATATTGGCCAGAATAAATCAAAAAAGAAACTTTATTTTTTAAAAAAAACAACTTTATTAAATATATAACAAAGGCAAATTCTAGATCCACAGCCATGGATCAGGGTTGGACGACGGTCCACTATGGCCGACGCCACCGCGTTGCCCGCCGGAACCGTGAGCTGGGGGCTGATTGGAATCCCGGATGGATGGACCGTGCTTTTGCCTTTCCCTCCTCCAGGAGGGGGGGCTCCCACCATAATCCTAACCAGCCTGTGCCTCCTCCGGATCCCTCCAGACCTCCTGGCTCTAGGTTCGATTCCTATGCGACAGTAGTTCGCCAAGGACGCAGGCAACCGCGTCAGGACCAACGTGGTCCCCCTCCAGCTGCAACCCGGACCTCCAAGTGGAGACCAGCAGAGGCCGGATTTGGTCGCCTGATCCGCAAAATCTATAACTTGATTAAGGTCTACCACCACCTGAACAATGTAGACCCCCAGCAGTGGGCTACACAACCTCGGATGATCACCAGGATGGAGGAGGTGTTGTCCACAATGATCAAGCCGGCATTCCTAGATAGCGGGGTTGTGCGGGACATTGTGGACAATGCCAAGACCTGGGGCAAGACCACCTGCCAGATCCTAAAACGTCATTACGAGTCCCACCTACCGTTCTGCCGGTCCGACATGGAATTTGCACTCCAAGACAACAATCTAGAATGGGAGGCTGCTTTCCAAGTGGCGGTTGGTTGGGCCAAGCGAAATTTTCCACGCCTACTACCAGACACAATTTCGGAGGTTGAGAACGAGATTTTGGACTTTCTGGAAGACTTGCCGCGCTCCGATCCCAACCCTGACCCCCATCCTACTCCTAGCCCCAGTCCTATTCTCGCCCCCAACCCTAACCCTAACCCCAACCCTAACCCTAACCCTATCCCAAACCCTAACCTGGAGCTGCGGTTTCCCGCTCCCACTCCGCTCCCACAGCGACCTAGACTCACACCTGTCGCCAAAAAGAAGACCCAAGATTCGGAGCCAGGGGAAGTGGTTGAGATCCAAACCCAAAAATTGACAGTGTCCCTACGCCCGCAGAGGAAGATCGCAGTGGTGGCCAGTAAGCCCAGCCACTTCCCTCCCCACCAGGACCGCCCAAGAGGGGTGTCTACACAAGGGAGTCGGGCTTTGTCCCCTAACCCCAATCCTAACCCTGCCCTCAACCCTAACCCCAACCCTGACCCTACCCCCAACCCTAAACCTAACCCCAACCCTAACCCCAACCACAACCCATACCCCAATCCCAGTCCCTATCTACGTCCCACCAGGAACAGAACTTCCAAACAGTAGGACAATTAACATAATTAGGACAAATTGGTTTTATTTTATTTAGACCCACTTACATCTAATACCTACCTGGATACTTACCTCCAATTGGAACCACGCGTCTGGTCCCCGGACCACGCCCACCCGAAAAAAAAAAAAGCAGAAAAAAATGACAAAACAGAATAACACAAAAATATGTACAAAAGTCACCAAATGTTTTCAATAATATAATTACAAATTTGCAAAAACCCAATACACATATATAATCCACCTACCTATGTATTATTTACCTGTAGTTTGAACAGCAATCCGAGATCCTAGACCACGTCTACTTGAAAAACAAAATACATCAAAAACATTAAAAAAAACAATTAAAAAACATTAAAAAACAAAAAACAAAAAACAAAATTAGTATGTTTACATTATTCTACAATACCAATTCCAAGTTGACCAAATTATAATTATTTTGTTTAAACCCAATATGAAGGCTAGTTTAATTATGAAAATTAATTGGAAAATGCAAATATAAGCTAAAACACGTTACATTTCTAAAACGAAATTTCGAAAAACAAAAAAGATTTAAAACTTCAACCGAGCTGAGGGTATAAAAGGAATCCGCAAGGCAAAGAGCCTTTAGTGCGAATTTGGACTGCAAGCAAGACACATTGTTGCACCTTACAAAACAAAAATAGTTTTTCATATAATACATGTGTGCCAGACCTGATGAAGGCTTGAGATAGCCGAAACGTTGTCAGGGCACACATTGCATATTGGCCAGAATAAATCAAAAAAGAAACTTTATTTTTTAAAAAAAACAACTTTATTAAATATATAACAAAGGCAAATTCTAGATCCACAGCCATGGATCAGGGTTGGACGACGGTCCACTATGGCCGACGCCACCGCGTTGCCCGCCGGAACCGTGAGCTGGGGGCTGATTGGAATCCCGGATGGATGGACCGTGCTTTTGCCTTTCCCTCCTCCAGGAGGGGGGGCTCCCACCATAATCCTAACCAGCCTGTGCCTCCTCCGGATCCCTCCAGACCTCCTGGCTCTAGGTTCGATTCCTATGCGACAGTAGTTCGCCAAGGACGCAGGCAACCGCGTCAGGACCAACGTGGTCCCCCTCCAGCTGCAACCCGGACCTCCAAGTGGAGACCAGCAGAGGCCGGATTTGGTCGCCTGATCCGCAAAATCTATAACTTGATTAAGGTCTACCACCACCTGAACAATGTAGACCCCCAGCAGTGGGCTACACAACCTCGGATGATCACCAGGATGGAGGAGGTGTTGTCCACAATGATCAAGCCGGCATTCCTAGATAGCGGGGTTGTGCGGGACATTGTGGACAATGCCAAGACCTGGGGCAAGACCACCTGCCAGATCCTAAAACGTCATTACGAGTCCCACCTACCGTTCTGCCGGTCCGACATGGAATTTGCACTCCAAGACAACAATCTAGAATGGGAGGCTGCTTTCCAAGTGGCGGTTGGTTGGGCCAAGCGAAATTTTCCACGCCTACTACCAGACACAATTTCGGAGGTTGAGAACGAGATTTTGGACTTTCTGGAAGACTTGCCGCGCTCCGATCCCAACCCTGACCCCCATCCTACTCCTAGCCCCAGTCCTATTCTCGCCCCCAACCCTAACCCTAACCCCAACCCTAACCCTAACCCTATCCCAAACCCTAACCTGGAGCTGCGGTTTCCCGCTCCCACTCCGCTCCCACAGCGACCTAGACTCACACCTGTCGCCAAAAAGAAGACCCAAGATTCGGAGCCAGGGGAAGTGGTTGAGATCCAAACCCAAAAATTGACAGTGTCCCTACGCCCGCAGAGGAAGATCGCAGTGGTGGCCAGTAAGCCCAGCCACTTCCCTCCCCACCAGGACCGCCCAAGAGGGGTGTCTACACAAGGGAGTCGGGCTTTGTCCCCTAACCCCAATCCTAACCCTGCCCTCAACCCTAACCCCAACCCTGACCCTACCCCCAACCCTAAACCTAACCCCAACCCTAACCCCAACCACAACCCATACCCCAATCCCAGTCCCTATCTACGTCCCACCAGGAACAGAACTTCCAAACAGTAGGACAATTAACATAATTAGGACAAATTGGTTTTATTTTATTTAGACCCACTTACATCTAATACCTACCTGGATACTTACCTCCAATTGGAACCACGCGTCTGGTCCCCGGACCACGCCCACCCGAAAAAAAAAAAAAAAAAAAAAAAAAAAAAAAAAAAAAAAAAAAAAAAAAAAAAAAAAAAGCAGAAAAAAATGACAAAACAGAATAACACAAAAATATGTACAAAAGTCACCAAATGTTTTCAATAATATAATTACAAATTTGCAAAAACCCAATACACATATATAATCCACCTACCTATGTATTATTTACCTGTAGTTTGAACAGCAATCCGAGATCCTAGACCACGTCTACTTGAAAAACAAAATACATCAAAAACATTAAAAAAAACAATTAAAAAACATTAAAAAACAAAAAACAAAAAACAAAATTAGTATGTTTACATTATTCTACAATACCAATTCCAAGTTGACCAAATTATAATTATTTTGTTTAAACCCAATATGAAGGCTAGTTTAATTATGAAAATTAATTGGAAAATGCAAATATAAGCTAAAACACGTTACATTTCTAAAACGAAATTTCGAAAAACAAAAAAGATTTAAAACTTCAACCGAGCTGAGGGTATAAAAGGAATCCGCAAGGCAAAGAGCCTTTAGTGCGAATTTGGACTGCAAGCAAGACACATTGTTGCACCTTACAAAACAAAAATAGTTTTTCATATAATACATGTGTGCCAGACCTGATGAAGGCTTGAGATAGCCGAAACGTTGTCAGGGCACACATTGCATATTGGCCAGAATAAATCAAAAAAGAAACTTTATTTTTTAAAAAAAACAACTTTATTAAATATATAACAAAGGCAAATTCTAGATCCACAGCCATGGATCAGGGTTGGACGACGGTCCACTATGGCCGACGCCACCGCGTTGCCCGCCGGAACCGTGAGCTGGGGGCTGATTGGAATCCCGGATGGATGGACCGTGCTTTTGCCTTTCCCTCCTCCAGGAGGGGGGGCTCCCACCATAATCCTAACCAGCCTGTGCCTCCTCCGGATCCCTCCAGACCTCCTGGCTCTAGGTTCGATTCCTATGCGACAGTAGTTCGCCAAGGACGCAGGCAACCGCGTCAGGACCAACGTGGTCCCCCTCCAGCTGCAACCCGGACCTCCAAGTGGAGACCAGCAGAGGCCGGATTTGGTCGCCTGATCCGCAAAATCTATAACTTGATTAAGGTCTACCACCACCTGAACAATGTAGACCCCCAGCAGTGGGCTACACAACCTCGGATGATCACCAGGATGGAGGAGGTGTTGTCCACAATGATCAAGCCGGCATTCCTAGATAGCGGGGTTGTGCGGGACATTGTGGACAATGCCAAGACCTGGGGCAAGACCACCTGCCAGATCCTAAAACGTCATTACGAGTCCCACCTACCGTTCTGCCGGTCCGACATGGAATTTGCACTCCAAGACAACAATCTAGAATGGGAGGCTGCTTTCCAAGTGGCGGTTGGTTGGGCCAAGCGAAATTTTCCACGCCTACTACCAGACACAATTTCGGAGGTTGAGAACGAGATTTTGGACTTTCTGGAAGACTTGCCGCGCTCCGATCCCAACCCTGACCCCCATCCTACTCCTAGCCCCAGTCCTATTCTCGCCCCCAACCCTAACCCTAACCCCAACCCTAACCCTAACCCTATCCCAAACCCTAACCTGGAGCTGCGGTTTCCCGCTCCCACTCCGCTCCCACAGCGACCTAGACTCACACCTGTCGCCAAAAAGAAGACCCAAGATTCGGAGCCAGGGGAAGTGGTTGAGATCCAAACCCAAAAATTGACAGTGTCCCTACGCCCGCAGAGGAAGATCGCAGTGGTGGCCAGTAAGCCCAGCCACTTCCCTCCCCACCAGGACCGCCCAAGAGGGGTGTCTACACAAGGGAGTCGGGCTTTGTCCCCTAACCCCAATCCTAACCCTGCCCTCAACCCTAACCCCAACCCTGACCCTACCCCCAACCCTAAACCTAACCCCAACCCTAACCCCAACCACAACCCATACCCCAATCCCAGTCCCTATCTACGTCCCACCAGGAACAGAACTTCCAAACAGTAGGACAATTAACATAATTAGGACAAATTGGTTTTATTTTATTTAGACCCACTTACATCTAATACCTACCTGGATACTTACCTCCAATTGGAACCACGCGTCTGGTCCCCGGACCACGCCCACCCGAAAAAAAAAAAAAGCAGAAAAAAATGACAAAACAGAATAACACAAAAATATGTACAAAAGTCACCAAATGTTTTCAATAATATAATTACAAATTTGCAAAAACCCAATACACATATATAATCCACCTACCTATGTATTATTTACCTGTAGTTTGAACAGCAATCCGAGATCCTAGACCACGTCTACTTGAAAAACAAAATACATCAAAAACATTAAAAAAAACAATTAAAAAACATTAAAAAACAAAAAACAAAAAACAAAATTAGTATGTTTACATTATTCTACAATACCAATTCCAAGTTGACCAAATTATAATTATTTTGTTTAAACCCAATATGAAGGCTAGTTTAATTATGAAAATTAATTGGAAAATGCAAATATAAGCTAAAACACGTTACATTTCTAAAACGAAATTTCGAAAAACAAAAAAGATTTAAAACTTCAACCGAGCTGAGGGTATAAAAGGAATCCGCAAGGCAAAGAGCCTTTAGTGCGAATTTGGACTGCAAGCAAGACACATTGTTGCACCTTACAAAACAAAAATAGTTTTTCATATAATACATGTGTGCCAGACCTGATGAAGGCTTGAGATAGCCGAAACGTTGTCAGGGCACACATTGCATATTGGCCAGAATAAATCAAAAAAGAAACTTTATTTTTTAAAAAAAACAACTTTATTAAATATATAACAAAGGCAAATTCTAGATCCACAGCCATGGATCAGGGTTGGACGACGGTCCACTATGGCCGACGCCACCGCGTTGCCCGCCGGAACCGTGAGCTGGGGGCTGATTGGAATCCCGGATGGATGGACCGTGCTTTTGCCTTTCCCTCCTCCAGGAGGGGGGGCTCCCACCATAATCCTAACCAGCCTGTGCCTCCTCCGGATCCCTCCAGACCTCCTGGCTCTAGGTTCGATTCCTATGCGACAGTAGTTCGCCAAGGACGCAGGCAACCGCGTCAGGACCAACGTGGTCCCCCTCCAGCTGCAACCCGGACCTCCAAGTGGAGACCAGCAGAGGCCGGATTTGGTCGCCTGATCCGCAAAATCTATAACTTGATTAAGGTCTACCACCACCTGAACAATGTAGACCCCCAGCAGTGGGCTACACAACCTCGGATGATCACCAGGATGGAGGAGGTGTTGTCCACAATGATCAAGCCGGCATTCCTAGATAGCGGGGTTGTGCGGGACATTGTGGACAATGCCAAGACCTGGGGCAAGACCACCTGCCAGATCCTAAAACGTCATTACGAGTCCCACCTACCGTTCTGCCGGTCCGACATGGAATTTGCACTCCAAGACAACAATCTAGAATGGGAGGCTGCTTTCCAAGTGGCGGTTGGTTGGGCCAAGCGAAATTTTCCACGCCTACTACCAGACACAATTTCGGAGGTTGAGAACGAGATTTTGGACTTTCTGGAAGACTTGCCGCGCTCCGATCCCAACCCTGACCCCCATCCTACTCCTAGCCCCAGTCCTATTCTCGCCCCCAACCCTAACCCTAACCCCAACCCTAACCCTAACCCTATCCCAAACCCTAACCTGGAGCTGCGGTTTCCCGCTCCCACTCCGCTCCCACAGCGACCTAGACTCACACCTGTCGCCAAAAAGAAGACCCAAGATTCGGAGCCAGGGGAAGTGGTTGAGATCCAAACCCAAAAATTGACAGTGTCCCTACGCCCGCAGAGGAAGATCGCAGTGGTGGCCAGTAAGCCCAGCCACTTCCCTCCCCACCAGGACCGCCCAAGAGGGGTGTCTACACAAGGGAGTCGGGCTTTGTCCCCTAACCCCAATCCTAACCCTGCCCTCAACCCTAACCCCAACCCTGACCCTACCCCCAACCCTAAACCTAACCCCAACCCTAACCCCAACCACAACCCATACCCCAATCCCAGTCCCTATCTACGTCCCACCAGGAACAGAACTTCCAAACAGTAGGACAATTAACATAATTAGGACAAATTGGTTTTATTTTATTTAGACCCACTTACATCTAATACCTACCTGGATACTTACCTCCAATTGGAACCACGCGTCTGGTCCCCGGACCACGCCCACCCGAAAAAAAAAAAAAAAGCAGAAAAAAATGACAAAACAGAATAACACAAAAATATGTACAAAAGTCACCAAATGTTTTCAATAATATAATTACAAATTTGCAAAAACCCAATACACATATATAATCCACCTACCTATGTATTATTTACCTGTAGTTTGAACAGCAATCCGAGATCCTAGACCACGTCTACTTGAAAAACAAAATACATCAAAAACATTAAAAAAAACAATTAAAAAACATTAAAAAACAAAAAACAAAAAACAAAATTAGTATGTTTACATTATTCTACAATACCAATTCCAAGTTGACCAAATTATAATTATTTTGTTTAAACCCAATATGAAGGCTAGTTTAATTATGAAAATTAATTGGAAAATGCAAATATAAGCTAAAACACGTTACATTTCTAAAACGAAATTTCGAAAAACAAAAAAGATTTAAAACTTCAACCGAGCTGAGGGTATAAAAGGAATCCGCAAGGCAAAGAGCCTTTAGTGCGAATTTGGACTGCAAGCAAGACACATTGTTGCACCTTACAAAACAAAAATAGTTTTTCATATAATACATGTGTGCCAGACCTGATGAAGGCTTGAGATAGCCGAAACGTTGTCAGGGCACACATTGCATATTGGCCAGAATAAATCAAAAAAGAAACTTTATTTTTTAAAAAAAACAACTTTATTAAATATATAACAAAGGCAAATTCTAGATCCACAGCCATGGATCAGGGTTGGACGACGGTCCACTATGGCCGACGCCACCGCGTTGCCCGCCGGAACCGTGAGCTGGGGGCTGATTGGAATCCCGGATGGATGGACCGTGCTTTTGCCTTTCCCTCCTCCAGGAGGGGGGGCTCCCACCATAATCCTAACCAGCCTGTGCCTCCTCCGGATCCCTCCAGACCTCCTGGCTCTAGGTTCGATTCCTATGCGACAGTAGTTCGCCAAGGACGCAGGCAACCGCGTCAGGACCAACGTGGTCCCCCTCCAGCTGCAACCCGGACCTCCAAGTGGAGACCAGCAGAGGCCGGATTTGGTCGCCTGATCCGCAAAATCTATAACTTGATTAAGGTCTACCACCACCTGAACAATGTAGACCCCCAGCAGTGGGCTACACAACCTCGGATGATCACCAGGATGGAGGAGGTGTTGTCCACAATGATCAAGCCGGCATTCCTAGATAGCGGGGTTGTGCGGGACATTGTGGACAATGCCAAGACCTGGGGCAAGACCACCTGCCAGATCCTAAAACGTCATTACGAGTCCCACCTACCGTTCTGCCGGTCCGACATGGAATTTGCACTCCAAGACAACAATCTAGAATGGGAGGCTGCTTTCCAAGTGGCGGTTGGTTGGGCCAAGCGAAATTTTCCACGCCTACTACCAGACACAATTTCGGAGGTTGAGAACGAGATTTTGGACTTTCTGGAAGACTTGCCGCGCTCCGATCCCAACCCTGACCCCCATCCTACTCCTAGCCCCAGTCCTATTCTCGCCCCCAACCCTAACCCTAACCCCAACCCTAACCCTAACCCTATCCCAAACCCTAACCTGGAGCTGCGGTTTCCCGCTCCCACTCCGCTCCCACAGCGACCTAGACTCACACCTGTCGCCAAAAAGAAGACCCAAGATTCGGAGCCAGGGGAAGTGGTTGAGATCCAAACCCAAAAATTGACAGTGTCCCTACGCCCGCAGAGGAAGATCGCAGTGGTGGCCAGTAAGCCCAGCCACTTCCCTCCCCACCAGGACCGCCCAAGAGGGGTGTCTACACAAGGGAGTCGGGCTTTGTCCCCTAACCCCAATCCTAACCCTGCCCTCAACCCTAACCCCAACCCTGACCCTACCCCCAACCCTAAACCTAACCCCAACCCTAACCCCAACCACAACCCATACCCCAATCCCAGTCCCTATCTACGTCCCACCAGGAACAGAACTTCCAAACAGTAGGACAATTAACATAATTAGGACAAATTGGTTTTATTTTATTTAGACCCACTTACATCTAATACCTACCTGGATACTTACCTCCAATTGGAACCACGCGTCTGGTCCCCGGACCACGCCCACCCGAAAAAAAAAAGCAGAAAAAAATGACAAAACAGAATAACACAAAAATATGTACAAAAGTCACCAAATGTTTTCAATAATATAATTACAAATTTGCAAAAACCCAATACACATATATAATCCACCTACCTATGTATTATTTACCTGTAGTTTGAACAGCAATCCGAGATCCTAGACCACGTCTACTTGAAAAACAAAATACATCAAAAACATTAAAAAAAACAATTAAAAAACATTAAAAAACAAAAAACAAAAAACAAAATTAGTATGTTTACATTATTCTACAATACCAATTCCAAGTTGACCAAATTATAATTATTTTGTTTAAACCCAATATGAAGGCTAGTTTAATTATGAAAATTAATTGGAAAATGCAAATATAAGCTAAAACACGTTACATTTCTAAAACGAAATTTCGAAAAACAAAAAAGATTTAAAACTTCAACCGAGCTGAGGGTATAAAAGGAATCCGCAAGGCAAAGAGCCTTTAGTGCGTTACAAAACAAAAATAGTTTTTCATATAATACATGTGTGCCAGACCTGATGAAGGCTTGAGATAGCCGAAACGTTGTCAGGGCACACATTGCATATTGGCCAGAATAAATCAAAAAAGAAACTTTATTTTTTAAAAAAAACAACTTTATTAAATATATAACAAAGGCAAATTCTAGATCCACAGCCATGGATCAGGGTTGGACGACGGTCCACTATGGCCGACGCCACCGCGTTGCCCGCCGGAACCGTGAGCTGGGGGCTGATTGGAATCCCGGATGGATGGACCGTGCTTTTGCCTTTCCCTCCTCCAGGAGGGGGGGCTCCCACCATAATCCTAACCAGCCTGTGCCTCCTCCGGATCCCTCCAGACCTCCTGGCTCTAGGTTCGATTCCTATGCGACAGTAGTTCGCCAAGGACGCAGGCAACCGCGTCAGGACCAACGTGGTCCCCCTCCAGCTGCAACCCGGACCTCCAAGTGGAGACCAGCAGAGGCCGGATTTGGTCGCCTGATCCGCAAAATCTATAACTTGATTAAGGTCTACCACCACCTGAACAATGTAGACCCCCAGCAGTGGGCTACACAACCTCGGATGATCACCAGGATGGAGGAGGTGTTGTCCACAATGATCAAGCCGGCATTCCTAGATAGCGGGGTTGTGCGGGACATTGTGGACAATGCCAAGACCTGGGGCAAGACCACCTGCCAGATCCTAAAACGTCATTACGAGTCCCACCTACCGTTCTGCCGGTCCGACATGGAATTTGCACTCCAAGACAACAATCTAGAATGGGAGGCTGCTTTCCAAGTGGCGGTTGGTTGGGCCAAGCGAAATTTTCCACGCCTACTACCAGACACAATTTCGGAGGTTGAGAACGAGATTTTGGACTTTCTGGAAGACTTGCCGCGCTCCGATCCCAACCCTGACCCCCATCCTACTCCTAGCCCCAGTCCTATTCTCGCCCCCAACCCTAACCCTAACCCCAACCCTAACCCTAACCCTATCCCAAACCCTAACCTGGAGCTGCGGTTTCCCGCTCCCACTCCGCTCCCACAGCGACCTAGACTCACACCTGTCGCCAAAAAGAAGACCCAAGATTCGGAGCCAGGGGAAGTGGTTGAGATCCAAACCCAAAAATTGACAGTGTCCCTACGCCCGCAGAGGAAGATCGCAGTGGTGGCCAGTAAGCCCAGCCACTTCCCTCCCCACCAGGACCGCCCAAGAGGGGTGTCTACACAAGGGAGTCGGGCTTTGTCCCCTAACCCCAATCCTAACCCTGCCCTCAACCCTAACCCCAACCCTGACCCTACCCCCAACCCTAAACCTAACCCCAACCCTAACCCCAACCACAACCCATACCCCAATCCCAGTCCCTATCTACGTCCCACCAGGAACAGAACTTCCAAACAGTAGGACAATTAACATAATTAGGACAAATTGGTTTTATTTTATTTAGACCCACTTACATCTAATACCTACCTGGATACTTACCTCCAATTGGAACCACGCGTCTGGTCCCCGGACCACGCCCACCCGAAAAAAAAAAGCAGAAAAAAATGACAAAACAGAATAACACAAAAATATGTACAAAAGTCACCAAATGTTTTCAATAATATAATTACAAATTTGCAAAAACCCAATACACATATATAATCCACCTACCTATGTATTATTTACCTGTAGTTTGAACAGCAATCCGAGATCCTAGACCACGTCTACTTGAAAAACAAAATACATCAAAAACATTAAAAAAAACAATTAAAAAACATTAAAAAACAAAAAACAAAAAACAAAATTAGTATGTTTACATTATTCTACAATACCAATTCCAAGTTGACCAAATTATAATTATTTTGTTTAAACCCAATATGAAGGCTAGTTTAATTATGAAAATTAATTGGAAAATGCAAATATAAGCTAAAACACGTTACATTTCTAAAACGAAATTTCGAAAAACAAAAAAGATTTAAAACTTCAACCGAGCTGAGGGTATAAAAGGAATCCGCAAGGCAAAGAGCCTTTAGTGCGAATTTGGACTGCAAGCAAGACACATTGTTGCACCTTACAAAACAAAAATAGTTTTTCATATAATACATGTGTGCCAGACCTGATGAAGGCTTGAGATAGCCGAAACGTTGTCAGGGCACACATTGCATATTGGCCAGAATAAATCAAAAAAGAAACTTTATTTTTTAAAAAAAACAACTTTATTAAATATATAACAAAGGCAAATTCTAGATCCACAGCCATGGATCAGGGTTGGACGACGGTCCACTATGGCCGACGCCACCGCGTTGCCCGCCGGAACCGTGAGCTGGGGGCTGATTGGAATCCCGGATGGATGGACCGTGCTTTTGCCTTTCCCTCCTCCAGGAGGGGGGGCTCCCACCATAACCCTAACCCTAACCCTAACCCTAACCCTAACCCTAACCCTAACCCTAACCCTAACCCTTAACCCTAACCCTAACCCTAACCCTAACCCTAACCCTAACCCTAACCCTAACCTACCTGGATACTTACCTCCAATTGGAACCACGCGTCTGGTCCCCGGACCACGCCCACCTGAAAAAAAGCAGAAAAAATTGACAAAACGGAATAACACAAAAATATGAACAAAAGTCACCAAATGTTTTCAATAATATAATTACAAATTTGCAAAAACCCAATACACATATATAATCCACCTACCTATGTATTATTTACCTGTAGTTTGAACAGCAATCCGAGATCCTAGACCACGTCTACTTGAAAAACAAAATACATCAAAAACATTAAAAAAACAATTAAAAAACATTAAAAAACAAAAAACAAAATTAGTATGTTTACATTATTCTACAATACCAATTCCAAGTTGACCAAATTATAATTATTTTGTTTAAACCCAATATGAAGGCTAGTTTAATTATGAAAATTAATTGGAAAATGCAAATATAAGCTAAAACACGTTACATTTCTAAAACGAAATTTCGAAAAACAAAAAAGATTTAAAACTTCAACCGAGCTGAGGGTATAAAAGGAATCCGCAAGGCAAAGAGCCTTTAGTGCGAATTTGGACTGCAAGCAAGACACATTGTTGCACCTTACAAAACAAAAATAGTTTTTCATATAATACATGTGTGCCAGACCTGATGAAGGCTTGAGATAGCCGAAACGTTGTCAGGGCACACATTGCATATTGGCCAGAATAAATCAAAAAAGAAACTTTATTTTTTTAAAAAAACAACTTTATTAAATATATAACAAAGGCAAATTCTAGATCCACAGCCATGGATCAGGGTTGGACGACGGTCCACTATGGCCGACGCCACCGCGTTGCCCGCCGGAACCGTGAGCTGGGGGCTGATTGGAATCCCGGATGGATGGACCGTGCTTTTGCCTTTCCCTCCTCCAGGAGGGGGGGCTCCCACCATAATCCTAACCCTAACCCTAACCCTAACCCTAACCCTAACCCTAACCCCCTAACCCTAACCCTAACCCCCTAACCCTAACCCCCTAACCCTAACCCTAACCCTAACCCTAACCCTAACCCTAACCCCCTAACCCTAACCCCCTAACCCTAACCCTAACACCCTAACCCTAACCCTAACCCTAACCCTAACCCTAACCCTAACCCCAACCCTAACCCCAACCCTAACCCCAACCCTAACCCCAACCCTAACCCTAACCCCAACCCTAACCCCAACCCTAACCCCAACCCTAACCCCAACCCTAACCCTAACCCTAACCCTAACCCTAACCCTAACCCCAACCCTAACCCTAACCCTAAACCCTAACCCTAACCCTAACCCTAACCCTAACCCTAACCCTAACCCCACCCTAACCCTAACCCTAACCCTAACCCCACCCTAACCCTAACCCTAACCCTAACCCCAACCCCACCCTAACCCTAACCCTAACCCTAACCCTAACCCTAATCCCAACCCTAACCCTAACCCTAACCCTAAACCCATACTCACCCACAAAAAAAAAAAAAAAAAAAATCAATAAATATGTACACACCTACCTTCACTACTTACCTATGGATGGAACTACTTACCTGCAGATGGAACCGCAATCTTGCACCCTGGACCCCTGAGGAAAAAAAAAAAAAAAAAAAAAAAAAAAAAAAAAAAAAATTATCTTTATAGAAATATACTATTTCAATTTGACTAATTGTAATTTTTTCGTTTAAACCGAATAAGACTAGTATCTTATTAAAGTCAATTGGAAAACGCAAATACAAGCTAAAACATGTTACGTTTCTAGAACGAAATTTTGAAAAACCAAAAAGATGTAATAAAAAGAATTTACAAAACAAAAGACCTTCAGTACGAATTCGAATTTCGAGCAAGACACATCGTTGTACCCTATGAGAAACAAAAATATTTCATTTAATACGGGTGTGCCAGACCTGAAGAAGGCTTAGTATAGCCGAAACGTTGTTAAGGCACACTACTATTTACATTCAATTTAATAATTTCCTATTTACAGTCGATTTAATAATTTACTATTGTTTATTTTATTTACAGTTATTTACAAATCATTTATTTTATTTCATTGGAATAAATTACGTTGCTAAATTCGGACAATTTGGACACTAAAAATCTTTTTGAAAAATAGACATTTGATAATTTGTTTTAGAATAAAAAGTCTAAAAATTCTAATTTTACCCACTCATTGAAATTTTGAAAATTAAAAATATTTAAATAAAACATAATAAAAATTTGAAGTCCAAAAATTAATATGTCATTTAATTACAACGGGGAATGGACAGTTGTCCGTAGGGGGCGACAGCGCCAGCCTGCAACCCGGGGGCGGGAGCGGGTGGCGAGGCATGGCCACGGATGGATGGACCGTGCGTTGTCCTCTTCTGCTAGGGGGGGACATCAGTTCCCCGTCCCTGGTAGGTGGACTCCACAATCCAAACCTAACCCGCCTGTGCCTCCTCCGAGACCTGCTCGCCATCCGGACTCCGTGCCCCGCACCTACGCTGATGTGGTGCGCCGTGGCCGGGAGAAGCCGATTAGTGCTAATAAACTTCCCCAAACTAGGTTTCCTGGTACCAGTTGGCAGCCAGCGAGTACCAATTTTGGATACCTGGTACGCCAGTTGCACAAGGTGATAAAATTGTCCCACCATCTATACAACCTGGAAGGGGGCCAGCAACCTCGCATGATAGCCAGGATGGTATCTATTTTATCATCCATGATTAAACCGGCGTGTCCTTCGGAAGACACAACATGGATGATTGATGGAAATGCAAGGAACTGGGGTCACACTACCTGCATTACCTTAAAACAACACTACCAAGATCGTCTGAAGGAGAGTCTCACCAAGATAGGGGAGCTCATCACTACAGAATGGGGGGCGGCATTCGAAGTAGCGGTTAGGTGGGCCAGGAGGAATGTACCGCGTATCACCCAGGGGGTAGTGGACAGAGCCGCAGCTATGATAGCTGGGCACTTGGAGATGACAAGACAAGCCCCATATCAACCTACAGACCGGGTTGCCTCGGTTCCTCCTCCTGAATTGGGGAATCTGGGAGTAGGGCCACCTCCCGCATCTCAACCACAACAGGAATCCAATACGAGGGTCCTCCACCTTGAGACCGCAAGTGATGATGGGGTTGGGGAATTAGAGAACCACCCTCTACCTCAACGAGACCCACTTTTGCAACGGAGGATTTTGAGAGGGAAGACTCCGAGGACCAAGGCAAACCATTCACGGGAAAATACCACTGCGTTGAGACCGATTGATTGGGTATCGCCGGGAGTTCCTGGGCCATCGGGGATTACCCAGGTGCGACCACTCGAGGACTCCCTACCAGATACTCACCCTGGACACAGGTCACCAGGAAGCGAAGGGTTTTCCCTTACCTTGAGTGACGCCCGGGGGAGGAATATGGGATCGGATGATGACCTTTCAGAGAACGAGGTGGAAACAGATGATGTCTTCCAGAAATGGATGGAGAGGACCCCTACACACGATACGGTTAACAGACACCACGGTCGAGAGAAGAAGAGAAAATGGTGCCTACGGGTAGAGAAGAAGAATGTTGTAGTGGGGGATTCTAATTTAAGCCGGATGCCGGACGATCTGGATGACCACCTGCAGGTGGATAGTTATCCGGGTGGCCGGTTCAGAAATGTGTCAAACATTTTCAAAAGTGCCGAAGTCCTGGATGACCTAAGGGTCGAGCAGGTGATCTTGGCGTTTGGCATATGTGAAAAACAGAATAAACCTAAGGAGACCGCAGTTAAGGCACTGCAGCAGGCAGTTAAGGCCACAAAGGACAAGTTTCACGGGGCGAAGGTATGGGTGCCAATCATAAACTACTCGAGATTGCTTCCGGAAGACGAAAAGGCGAATCTCAAGACCATTAATGACCATATTGTGAGGAACATGGATTATATTCCGCCACTCCCAGAAAGTCAATTCCGTGTAGCTGAAAATGACATGGTTCATTGGACGCCTGAGACCGGGAGAGCCATGCTAGCTCACTGGAAGACCTTTTTAAACTCCCAAGCCCTTGGAACCGTCAAACCGGGGGGGCACGGGACCCACACGTTGGGTGCACTGAACGCTACGACCCACTAGTGGGCTCTGATGTGGTGGTGTTGGCGAAAAATTTCAAACTGTCGGGACATCAAAGATTGTTACTCAGTAAGGGTTTGTCTTTTGTCCCATCGGTTGGAATGAGCACGGATCAGGTGATGCGCTTTCAACACGACATGCAAAATTACCATCGCAAGGTCAAGATCAGGGCACATTTTGGAGGATGGGGTAAAAATACATTAATACCATTTGTTAAACCTTCTACCTGGTCTCCCCCGATGTGTGACCTACCATTGGAAGTAGCTCACCTGATGGAACTGGACACCAAGGCCTTCAGGAAACACCATGTAGGATCGAATGGGACCAGTAACCTATCTGAGGACGAGAAGAAGGCTTTGAGGGAATTGAGGAGCAACAAACAGATAGTCATCAAACCGGCGGACAAAGGCTCGGCTATTGTTATCCAGGACAGAGAACAGTATACCAAAGAAGCCATGCGACAGCTTCAGGATGAAAGATACTACACCGCACTAGACAAACCCATCTTTTGGGACACAAGACCAATGGTGTCCGAGATTGTAGACCGGTTGAGGGAACAGAAATATATCACATCCAGGCAACATGAATACCTGACTGGAGATTCGGAACCCAGGCCACGACGGTTTTATATGCTCCCTAAAATTCACAAGGATCCAAAAACCTGGCCCGTCCCATATGAAATACCACCTGGTAGACCTATTGTTTCAGATTGCGGAAGTGAAACATATGCCACAGCCGAGTTCTTGGAATACTTTCTGACTCCACTGTCTACAAAACACCCTTCCTATATCAAGGATACTTACCATTTCATCCAAATTGTGAAGGACGTACGAATGGACCCCGACCAGACCTTCTTTTTCACGATGGACGTGGACAGTCTTTACACCAACATCCCGATAGCGGCGGGAATGGACTGTGTTAAGAAGGTATTGGAAAGATTCCCGGACCCTAAAAGACCGGACTCTTACCTGTTGCAACTTCTGGAGATCAACTTGACCAAAAATGACTTTGAATTTGACGGTCAGTACTACCTACAAATAAAGGGGACGGCCATGGGGAAGAAGTTTGCTCCAGCGTACGCCAACATTTTTATGGCACATTGGGAACACGAGGCCTTGGCAAAATGCAAGAAGAAACCACAAAGATACGTCAGGTACTTGGACGACATATGGGGAGTATGGGCTGGATCAGAAACGGAATTCCGTGAATTCTTCCATTTACTTAATTCCCACGATCCGTCCATTACCCTCAAGGCAGAAATTGGGCACAACTCCATCAACTTTCTTGATACTACGGTATTCAAAGGCCCCAATTGCCACAAAAACCAAATATTGGATATTAAGGTCCATTTCAAAGACACTGATACACATGCCTTGGTACACAAGTCCAGCTTCCATCCTTCCCATACCTTTCAGGGGATTGTCAAGTCGCAACTATATAGATTCCACCGCATATGCACCGGAACGGAGAACTTCTACGATGCAGTCAGGATACTCTTTGGAGCTCTAAGAAAGAGAGGGTACAGTCGCTCCTTCCTGAGGAAGTGCTTGAAGACATACCGGATGAAGGGAAGAACCAGGGCGGTGGGTGACCCTATCCCGTTTGTTTCCACCTACTCATCAGGGATGAAGTACCTACACAACAAAATCAGAAGAAATTTTAGGGAAGTCATGGCCTCCGGGGATGAACCACAAGCCACTAGAGTGGTATCGGCATTCAGAAGAAACAAAAACCTCAAGGACCTACTTGTTCGGGCCAAGTTACCATCTACATTGCCCAGGGACCCTCATCCGCTTAGGCCACACTTCACCAGTTTGTCGTTTGTCAGGAGGGTGCGGGACAAGATGGTTTTTAAGGTTCAAGAGGGCTTCACTCTGGAATCCAGAAATCTAGTCTACCTGGTTATTTGCAAGAGATGCGGCACTAAACATGTAGGGAGTACAAGGACCAAACTCGGTACAGTACTTATGCAACTTAAGTATAAAATTACTCACAAAATGGACAGCAGTTCGCCGGTCATCCAGCATTTCATCCACCATGGGTCAGAGGCCCTCTACATAGCGGGTTTAGAACGCAACAGCGCATGGTCAGACCCCAAGCGGTGTGATAGAGAGAAATACTGGAGAGCAAGCCTTGAAATGCCATCTCAGCAGGCGTAAAGGTCAATCCTAGACCCTATCAGGTTCCTACCCTAAACCTACCCTAACCCCAGTCCCATCCTAACCCCAACCCCACCTTAACCCCAGTCCTATCCTAACCCCAACCCCACCCTAACCCTAATCCTAACCTATCCCCAACCCCACCCTAACCCTAACCCTAACCCTAACCCTAACCCCAACCCCACCCTAACCCTAACCCTAACCCCAACCCCACCCTAACCCTAACCCTAAAACTAACCCCACCCTAACCCTAACCCTAACCCTAACCCCAACCCCACCCTAACCCTAACCCTAACCCTAACCCTAACCCTAACCCTAACCCTAATCCCAACCCTAACCCTAACCCTAACCCTAAACCCATACTCACCCACAAAAAAAAAAAAAAAAAAAAAAAAAAAAAAAAAAAAAAAAAATCAATAAATATGTACACACCTACCTTCACTACTTACCTATGGATGGAACTACTTACCTGCAGATGGAACCGCAATCTTGCACCCTGGACCCCTGAGGAAAAAAAAAAAAAAAAAAAAAAAAAAAAATTATCTTTATAGAAATATACTATTTCAATTTGACTAATTGTAATTTTTTCGTTTAAACCGAATAAGACTAGTATCTTATTAAAGTCAATTGGAAAACGCAAATACAAGCTAAAACATGTTACGTTTCTAGAACGAAATTTTGAAAAACCAAAAAGATGTAATAAAAAGAATTTACAAAACAAAAGACCTTCAGTACGAATTCGAATTTCGAGCAAGACACATCGTTGTACCCTATGAGAAACAAAAATATTTCATTTAATACGGGTGTGCCAGACCTGAAGAAGGCTTAGTATAGCCGAAACGTTGTTAAGGCACACTACTATTTACATTCAATTTAATAATTTCCTATTTACAGTCGATTTAATAATTTACTATTGTTTATTTTATTTACAGTTATTTACAAATCATTTATTTTATTTCATTGGAATAAATTACGTTGCTAAATTCGGACAATTTGGACACTAAAAATCTTTTTGAAAAATAGACATTTGATAATTTGTTTTAGAATAAAAAGTCTAAAAATTCTAATTTTACCCACTCATTGAAATTTTGAAAATTAAAAATATTTAAATAAAACATAATAAAAATTTGAAGTCCAAAAATTAATATGTCATTTAATTACAACGGGGAATGGACAGTTGTCCGTAGGGGGCGACAGCGCCAGCCTGCAACCCGGGGGCGGGAGCGGGTGGCGAGGCATGGCCACGGATGGATGGACCGTGCGTTGTCCTCTTCTGCTAGGGGGGGACATCAGTTCCCCGTCCCTGGTAGGTGGACTCCACAATCCAAACCTAACCCTAACCCTAACCCTAACCCTAACCCTATGCGACAGTAGTTCGCCAAGGCCGCAGGCAACCGCGTCAGGACCAACGTGGTCCCCCTCCAGCTGCAACCCGGACCTCCAAGTGGAGACCAGCAGAGGCCGGATTTGGTCGCCTGATCCGCAAAATCTATAACTTGATTAAGGTCTACCACCACCTGAACAATGTAGACCCCCAGCAGTGGGCTACACAACCTCGGATGATCACCAGGATGGAGGAGGTGTTGTCCACAATGATCAAGCCGGCATTCCTAGATAGCGGGGTTGTGCGGGACATTGTGGACAATGCCAAGACCTGGGGCAAGACCACCTGCCAGATCCTCAAACGTCATTACGAGTCCCACCTACCGTTCTGCCGGTCCGACATGGAATTTGCACTCCAAGACAACAATCTAGAATGGGAGGCTGCTTTCCAAGTGGCGGTTGGTTGGGCCAAGCGAAATTTTCCACGCCTACTACCAGACACAATTTCGGAGGTTGAGAACGAGATTTTGGACTTTCTGGAAGACTTGCCGCGCTCCGATCCCAACCCTGACCCCCACCCTACTCCTAGCCCCAGTCCTATTCTCGCCCCCAACCCTAACCCTAACCCCAACCCTAACCCTATCCCAAACCTTAACCTGGAGCTGCGGTTTCCCGCTCCCACTCCGCTCCCACAGCGACCTAGACTCACACCTGTCGCCAAAAAGAAGACCCAAGATTCGGAGCCAGGGGAAGTGGTTGAGATCCAAACCCAAAAATTGACAGTGTCCCTACGCCCGCAGAGGAAGATCGCAGTGGTGGCCAGTAAGCCCAGCCACTTCCCTCCCCACCAGGACCGCCCAAGAGGGGTGTCTACACAAGGGAGTCGGGCTTTGTCCCCTAACCCCAAACCTAACCCTGCCCTCAACCCTAACCCCAACCCTGACCCTACCCCCAACCCTAAACCTAACCCCAACCCTAACCCCAACCCCAACACATACCCCAATCCCAGTCCCTATCTACGTCCCACCAGGAACAGAACTTCCAAACAGTAGGACAATTAACATAATTAGGACAAATTGGTTTTATTTTATTTAGACCCACTTACATCTAATACCTACCTGGATACTTACCTCCAATTGGAACCACGCGTCTGGTCCCCGGACCACGCCCACCTGAAAAAAAGCAGAAAAAATTGACAAAACGGAATAACACAAAAATATGAACAAAAGTCACCAAATGTTTTCAATAATATAATTACAAATTTGCAAAAACCCAATACACATATATAATCCACCTACCTATGTATTATTTACCTGTAGTTTGAACAGCAATCCGAGATCCTAGACCACGTCTACTTGAAAAACAAAATACATCAAAAACATTAAAAAAACAATTAAAAAACATTAAAAAACAAAAAACAAAATTAGTATGTTTACATTATTCTACAATACCAATTCCAAGTTGACCAAATTATAATTATTTTGTTTAAACCCAATATGAAGGCTAGTTTAATTATGAAAATTAATTGGAAAATGCAAATATAAGCTAAAACACGTTACATTTCTAAAACGAAATTTCGAAAAACAAAAAAGATTTAAAACTTCAACCGAGCTGAGGGTATAAAAGGAATCCGCAAGGCAAAGAGCCTTTAGTGCGAATTTGGACTGCAAGCAAGACACATTGTTGCACCTTACAAAACAAAAAATAGTTTTTCATATAATACATGTGTGCCAGACCTGATGAAGGCTTGAGATAGCCGAAACGTTGTCAGGGCACACATTGCATATTGGCCAGAATAAATCAAAAAAGAAACTTTATTTTTTTAAAAAAACAACTTTATTAAATATATAACAAAGGCAAATTCTAGATCCACAGCCATGGATCAGGGTTGGACGACGGTCCACTATGGCCGACGTCACCGCGTTGCCCGCCGGAACCGTGAGCTGGGGGCTGATTGGAATCCCGGATGGATGGACCGTGCTTTTGCCTTTCCCTCCTCCAGGAGGGGGGGCTCCCACCATAATCCTAACCCTAACCCTAACCCTAACCCGCACGAGCCAAGTGGCCGAAAATAGCCCCCGCCGAGCGGATCGGCTGTTTATAAGCACCGCGGAGGTGGTCGCGGCGCCTCATTCGACTTCCAGCGGCCGGCGAGCCCGCGCACCCGCCCGGCACATCCGGGAGGCCGTGCGCACGAGCCAAGTGGCCGAAAATAGCCCCCGCCGAGCGGATCGGCTGTTTATAAGCACCGCGGAGGTGGTCGCGGCGCCTCATTCGACTTCCAGCGGCCGGCGAGCTCGCGCACCCGCCCGGCACATCCGGGAGGCCGTGCGCACGAGCCAAGTGGCCGAAAAAAGCCCCCGCCGAGCGGATCGGCTGTTTATAAGCACCGCGGAGGTGGTCGCGGCGCCTCATTCGACTTCCAGCGGCCGGCGAGCTCGCGCACCCGCCCGGCACATCCGGGAGGCCGTGCGCACGAGCCAAGTGGCCGAAAATAGCCCCCGCCGAGCGGATCGGCTGTTTATAAGCACCGCGGAGGTGGTCGCGGCGCCTCATTCGACTTCCAGCGGCCGGCGAGCTCGCGCACCCGCCCGGCACATCCGGGAGGCCGTGCGCACGAGCCAAGTGGCCGAAAATAGCCCCCGCCGAGCGGATCGGCTGTTTATAAGCACCGCGGAGGTGGTCGCGGCGCCTCATTCGACTTCCAGCGGCCGGCGAGCTCGCGCACCCGCCCGGCACATCCGGGAGGCCGTGCGCACGAGCCAAGTGGCCGAAAATAGCCCCCGCCGAGCGGATCGGCTGTTTATAAGCACCGCGGAGGT